>NC_045985.1:22954321-22986821 GCF_010909765.2 Amblyraja radiata | reverse complement strand
TGCCAGCCCAAAAATCCATTCCGCCCACAAACTCCATACTAGCCCTCTGGAAACCAATACCTTTGGCCCAACATACTAGCGCAACAGAAATATGAAGAGAAATGTCAAAGGTTTCCTGAAGGACGGTACATCGCCCAAGAATGTCAGGATTACTGCCTGTGCCACGCGACAATGAGGGTAGGAATGGAGCGAGGTGGAGGATAAATGCGTGGCTGAAAGACTGGTGCAGAGGGCAGGGATTCAAGTCTCTGGATCATTGGGACTTATTTTGGGGAAGGTGGGACCTGTACAGAAAGGATGGGTTGCACTTGAACCCGAGGGGGACCAATATCCTGGCGGGGAAATTCGCAAAGGCTACTGGGGAGACTTTAAACTAGAACGGTTGGGGCGAGGGGCTCAAATAGAGAAAGCTAATAGACAGAATGGGAGACAGGATGCAGAAAGGGAAGCACTCGGGCAAAAAAGGAGAAAGAAAAAAAAGGAAATAAACAGAGAATAAGAGTTTCTTAAATGTGCATATTTTAATGCTAGGAGCATTGTAAGAAAGGTGGATGAGCTTAGAGTCTGGATAGACACCTGGAAGTATGATGTTGTGGCGATCAGTGAAACATGGTTGCAGGAGGGCTGTGATTGGAAACTAAATATTCCAGGATTTCGTTGCTTCAGGTGTGATAGAATTGGAGGGGCAAGAGGTGGAGGTGTTGCATTACTATTCAGGGAAGATATTACAGCAGTGCTTTGGCAGGATAGATTGGAGGGCTCATCTAGGGAGGCTATTTGGGTGGAACTGAGAAGTGGGAAAGGGGTAGCACCACTTATAGGGTGTATTATAGACCGCCAAATGGGGATCGGGAATTGGAAGAGCAAATATGTAAGGAGATAGCAGATATTAGTAGTAAGCACAAAGTAGTGATTGTGAGACATTTCAACTTTCCACACATAGACTGGGAAACACATTCGGTAAATGGGCTGGATGGTTTGGAGTTTGTAAAATGTGTGCAGGATAGTTTTTTGCAGCAATACATGGAGGTACCTACTAGAGGAGGGGCAGTGTTGGACCTCCTGTTAGGAAATGAGACGGGACAGGTGGCGGAGGTATGCGTTGGGGCGCACTTCGGGTCCAGTGATCACAATACCATTAGTTTCAATATAATTATGGAGAGGGTCAGAACTGGACTGTCAGGTCTCGCGTTTGATCTAGTTTCTGTTTCTTATTGGTTTTTAGTATTAGAGTTTGCATTCTTGTTTTATTTTGGTGTCTCACATCTCCTCTTGTTTCAGGTCCCATTTCCTGTCAGGTCGTTTACCCTCATGTGATTGTTGGCCACGCCCTGATGCGTTTCACCTGTGTCTCGTTATCCCCTGCTAGTCTGTTGGCCACGCCCTGATGTGTTTCACCTGTGTCTCGTTATCCCCTGCTAGTCTGTATTTAAGCCTTTTGTGTTTTAGTTCCCATTGCCAGTTCGTTGTGTATGCTACCTGGTATCACCTCGTTCCAGCTCTCGAAATCTTGTGACCTTGTGATCTCGACCTTTGCCTGTATTTTCGACCACTGATTCTTGCCTGCTCCTATATGGTACCGTTGCCTCTGTTTTGCCTACCTGTGTACTGACTTGGACCGATTAAACGCCGAAGACTGATCTGCCCTGTGTCTGAGCCTGCATTTGTGTCCTCCTCCTCGTTCAGTTCTGACAGTACGAACTGGCCAACAATGGACTCAGCGGGCTCTGATCCTTTTCGTGCAGCGCTCCAGAAGCAAGAGGAGCGCATCTCGCATTACGAGGGTCAACTCTCCTCGATCGTCGCCGGGTTCCGGGATCTCGGCGAGCGTCAGCAGGGGTTCCAGGCAGACATCGGTTCACAGGTGAACACTTTAAGTTCTCGGTTTTGAAGACCTGGTTACTCGGCTGAATTCTTTGTTTCCTGCTGCGGCTCCCGTGCCTGCCGAGTCTGTTTCCTTGTCTGTGTCTCCAGGAGCTCCGATGGCCGCGGCTGCTGCAGCATCTCCATTCGTCCACCTGGCAAGACCGGAACACTTTTCGGGGGAATCGGAGAAATGTAGACCTTTTTTGATTCAGTGTGGACTGCATTTCGAACTTCAAGCGGCTTCCTTTTCATCAGAACGCTCAAGGGTAGCCTTTATCATCACGCACCTGTCGGGTAGGGCGGAGGCTTGGGCCACGGCGGAGTGGTCTCGGAATTCTCCTGTTTGCCAGACATCGGTCCTGTTCATGGAAGCTCTGTCCCGCACGTTTGATCACTCCAATCCTGGCCGAGAGGCTTCACAGAACCTGGTCTCCATGAAACAAGGTAATCGCTCTGTTATGGATTTTGCTATTGACTTTCGAACTGTTGCTGCTAAGGGTGGATGGAATGAGGCTGCTTTGTTGGATGCTTTTCGCAATGGATTGTCTGAAGCTATCAAAGATCAATTGGCTCCTCTAACCCTGCCTTCCGACGTCGAGTCTATGATTTCCCTGGCTATCCAAATTGACGCTAGGCTCAGAGAGAGAGATCGAGAGAGGAGATCGGCTGCAGTTCGGTCCTCCTCCCAGCAGTGGCGGCAGCGTCGCCCTTCACCTTCCAGTCGGGACTTCTTCCCTCTCGGCTGGTCCAGTCAGCCTACAGCGCCACCTGCATCTTCGGAGGAGCCCATGCAGGTGGGACGAGCCAAACTCAGTCCGGAGGAACGGCAGCACCGCCTAAGGGAGGGGAGGTGTTTTTACTGTGGTGAACTGGGACATTTGTTGAACAGCTGTTCAGTAAAAGACAAAGCTCACCAATGAAAGAGAGGACATTGGTGAGTTGTACCGCTCCTATGAGCCGTTCCTCTCGTCCATTGTCGACGGTACAATTGTTGGTGCATTCCCAGTGGCACTCCCTGCAGGCTTTGGTTGATTCTGGGGCAGATGAGAACTTCATGGACATTCGCTTGGCTGATGAATTGAAGCTGGAACGTGAACAGCTTCAAGATCCTATGGAGGCTAGTGCACTGGATGGGCGCCTACTGTACAGGGTAATTCACCGAACTCAACCTGTTCAACTCATCGTGGCAGGTAATCACCTTGAGACCATCAGTTTTCATCTCCTCGACTGTCCTCTTCATCCTCTGGTTTTGGGGTTCCCTTGGCTGTCTTACCATAATCCTCACATGAACTGGGGTACTGGGGAAGTAATTTCTTGGGGGAATAACTGTAAACTCATCTATCTGCATGATTCTTCTCCTGAGTCTATGAAGGATCCGTCAAGGAGCAGTTTGCTGGGATCTTCCAGGACCACCCTCCGGCAGCCTCCCCGTTCAAGGGAGGAGGATTTTCCAGATCTCACCAAGGTTCCCTCATATTATCTAGACCTAAAGGAGGTGTTCAACAAGGCCAAGGCCACATCTCTTCCGCCGCATAGACCGTACGACTGCTGCATCGACCTTCTGCCAGGTACAGCGCCTCCTAAGGGCCATCTCTACTCCTTGTCTTCACCTGAGCGGCTCGCCATGGAAAAGTACATTGACGATGCCCTTGCTGCTGGGATCATCAGACCTTCTTCTTCACCTGCAGGAGCTGGATTCTTCTTTGTGGATAAGAAGGATGGAACACTTCGGCCCTGCATTGACTACAGAGGACTCAATGACATTACTGTTAAGAACAGATACCCTCTTCCTCTTATCTCCTCTGCATTTGAACTGTTAAAAGACGCTGCAGTATTCACTAAGTTAGATCTTAGAAATGCGTATCATCTGGTGAGGATAAGGGACGGGGATGAATGGAAAACTGCGTTTAACACACCCAGTGGTCATTATGAATATCTGGTCATGCCGTTTGGTCTTACTAATGCTCCAGCAGTTTTTCAAGGCATGGTTAATGATGTATTACGGGACATGCTGAACCGATTTGTGTTTGTGTACCTTGATGACATTTTGATTTTTTCTCCAGACGAGACTTCCCATGTGCAGCATGTACACCAGGTGCTAGAACGTTTGCTCCTGAATGATCTGTTTGTGAAAGCTGAGAAATGTGAATTTCATGTTAACACTGTTCAATTCCTTGGTTTTGTTGTATCACCTGCTGGTATACAGATGGAACCGAGCAAGGTCAGTGCTGTGGCCACCTGGCCTACACCATCCAGTCGTAAGCGACTTCAGGGGTTCCTTGGGTTTGCTAATTTTTATAGGAAGTTTATCCGGAGCTTTAGTGTCACTGCAGCACCACTCCATGCTCTTACCTCACCCCACGTGCCTTTCTCTTGGTCCTCTCAAGCAGAAACTGCATTTATGAGACTCAAGAGGAGCTTCTCCTCAGCCCCCATCCTGGTTCACCCTGACCCGTCACTCCAGTTCGTGGTTGAGGTGGACGCCTCGGGTGTTGGCATCGGGGCCGTACTCTCACAGAAATCCCCCACAGATGGTCGATTACATCCCTGCGCTTTCCTCTCAAAGAAGCTTTCTCCTGCTGAGAGAAATTACGATGTGGGTAACCGTGAACTGTTAGCGGTTAAAACAGCCTTGGAGGAATGGAGACATTGGTTGGAGGGTACCAAGCAGCCGTTTCTAGTTTGGACTGACCACAAAAACCTGGAATACATCAGGTCAGCCAAACGCCTCAACTCGCGCCAAGCAAGGTGGGCTCTCTTCTTTAATCGATTTGATTTTGTACTGTCTTACCGCCCTGGTGCCAAGAATGGCAAACCTGATGCTCTCTCCAGACAGTTTGATCCTGACCCATCCCCTAAGGTTTCAACTCCCATTCTGCCTGCTTCCTGTTTTGTTGGGGCGGTTACTTGGGAGATTGAGAAGAGAGTTTCCGAGGCAACTGCTGGTGTTCAGTCTCCGCTAGGGTGTCCTTCTAATCGTCTGTTTGTTCCCGAGTCTCTTCGTTCACAGGTGATTCACTGGGCTCATACGTCTCGGATCTCCTGTCATCCATCTTGTGGCCAAACAGCGGTTTTGGTGGCCTTCCATGGAGAGGGGGATTAAGGAGTACGTCGCCGCCTGCAGTATTTGTGCTCAGAACAAGACCTCCCGTCGGGCCGCCTTTGGTCTCCTGAATCCGCTGCCTGTCCCCTCACGCCCCTGGTCAGACATCTCCATGGACTTTGTCACGGGCTTGCCCTCTTCTGAAGGTAACACCTCAGTCATGACTGTAGTGGACAGATTTTCTAAGATGGTCCATTTCATTGCGTTGCACAAGCTTCCCTCCGCCAAGAAGACGGCAGAGGTCATGCTGTCTCATGTTTTTCGCATTCATGGATTTCCCAGAGACATTGTGTCTGACCGGGGGCCTCAGTTCGTGTCCAGGTTTTGGAAGGAGTTTTGTTCTCTGTTGGACGCCACGGTCAGCCTTACATCTGGTTATCACCCGGAATCCAATGGACAGACTGAACGCCTTAACCAGGAATTGGAGACAGGACTGCGGTGCTTGGTGGCACAGAACCCTTCAACTTGGAGCAAACACCTTATTTGGGTGGAGTATGCACACAACACACTTCCTTGCTCATCCTCTGGTCTCTCTCCATTCCAGTGTGCCTATGGTTATCAACCGCCATTGTTCCCTGCTGTGGAGAAGGAGTCCAGTGTGCCCTCCGCTCAGGCTCTCGTCCGTCGCTGTCGCAAGGTTTGGAATGGGGCTCGTCAGATGCTGTTGCGCAGTTCTGCGCGTTACAAGAGGATGGCTGACCGTGGAAGAACGCCGGCTCCAGTATACTCGCCTGGTCAAAGGGTGTGGCTCTCCACTCGAGACTTACCGCTGAGGGTGGAATCCCGGAAGCTGGCTCCTCGTTTTGTTGGTCCTTTCCCCATATCGAAGGTCATCAATCCAGTGGCGGTTCGTCTCAAACTCCCCCGTGCCATGAGGGTCCACCCTACTTTCCATGTCTCCCGTCTGAAGCCATTTAAGGAGAGCCCCCTGGTCCCTGCCTCCACACCCCCTCCGCCCCCCGGTTCCTTGATGGGGGTCCAGTGTTTACGGTCAGCCGGTTGCTGGGGATGCGCCGGCGTGGTCGTGGTTGTCAGTATCTTGTGGATTGGGAGGGGTATGGACCTGAGGAGCGGTCTTGGGTGCCAGCTCGCAACATATGCGACCCGGAACTTATCAGGGACTATCGGCGCCAACATCCTGAAGATCCTGGGCCGTCAGGAGCCGGCCGTGGAGGGGGGGGTACTGTCAGGTCTCGCGTTTGATCTAGTTTCTGTTTCTTATTGGTTTTTAGTATTAGAGTTTGCATTCTTGTTTTATTTTGGTGTCTCACATCTCCTCTTGTTTCAGGTCCCATTTCCTGTCAGGTCGTTTACCCTCATGTGATTGTTGGCCACGCCCTGATGCGTTTCACCTGTGTCTCGTTATCCCCTGCTAGTCTGTTGGCCACGCCCTGATGTGTTTCACCTGTGTCTCGTTATCCCCTGCTGGTCTGTATTTAAGCCTTTTGTGTTTTAGTTCCCATTGCCAGTTCGTTGTGTATGCTACCTGGTATCACCTCGTTCCAGCTCTCGAAATCTTGTGACCTTGTGATCTCGACCTTTGCCTGTATTTTCGACCACTGATTCTTGCCTGCTCCTATATGGTACCGTTGCCTCTGTTTTGCCTACCTGTGTACTGACTTGGACCGATTAAACGCCGAAGACTGATCTGCCCTGTGTCTGAGCCTGCATTTGTGTCCTCCTCCTCGTTCAGTTCTGACATGGACCTAGGGTTCAGATTTTTGA
Source organism: Amblyraja radiata (assembly GCF_010909765.2). Lineage (NCBI taxonomy): Eukaryota > Metazoa > Chordata > Chondrichthyes > Rajiformes > Rajidae > Amblyraja > Amblyraja radiata. The sequence goes on along the minus strand of NC_045985.1, from coordinate 22,980,127 downwards.
TTGGAGAAAGGCTAACTTTGATGAGATGCGAAATGATTTAAAAGGAGTGAACTGGGACATTTTGTTTTATGGGAAGGATGTAGAAGAGAAATGGAGGACATTTAAAGGGGAAATTTTAAGAGTACAGAATCTTTATGTTCCTGTTCGGTTGAAAGGAAACAGTAAAAAGTGGAAAGAGCCCTTGTTTTCAAGGGAAATTGGACATCTTGTTCGGAAAAAGAGGGAGATCTGCAATAATTATAGGCAGCATGAAGTAAATGACGTGCTTGAGGAGTATAAGGAATGTAAAAAGAATCTTAAGAAAGAAATTAGAAAAGCTAAAAGAAGACATGAGATTGCTTTGGCAAGTAAGGTGAAAGTAAATCCAAAGGGTTTCTACAGCTATATAAATAGCAAAAGGATAACGAGGGAGATAATTGGTCCATTGGAGAGACAGTGTGGACAGCTATCTGCAGAGCCAAAAGAGATGGGGGAGATATTAAACAATTTATTTTCTTCGGTGTTCACCAAGGTGAAGGATATTGAATTATGTGAGGTAAGGGAAACTAGTAGAGTAGCTATGGATACTATGAGTTTAAAAGTAAAAGAAGTACTGACACTTTTGAAAAATATAAAAGTGGATAAGTCTCCAGGTCCTGACAGGGTATTCCCTATGACATTGAAGGGAGGTTAGTGTAGAAATAGTCGGGGCTATGACAGAAATATTTCAAATGACATTAGAAACGCGAATAGTCCCCGAGGATTTGCCTACTGCGCATGTTGTTCCATTGTTTAAAAAGAGTTCTAAGAGTAAACCTAGCAATTATAGGCCTGTTAGTTTGACTTCAGTGGTGGGGAAATTAATGGAAAAGATACTTAGAGACAATATATATATATCATCTGGATAAACAGGGTCTGATTAGGAACAATCAGCATGGATTTGTGCCTGGAAGGTCATGTTTGACTAATCTTCTTGAATTTTTTGAAGAGGTTACTAGGGAAATTGATGAGGGTAAAGCAGTGGATGTTGTCTATATGGACTTTAGTAAGGCCTTTGACAAGGTTCCTCATGGAAGGTTGGTTAAGAAGGTTTAACTGTTGGGTATAAATGCAGGAGTAGCAAGATGGATTCAACAGTGGCTGAATGGGAGAAGCCAGAGGGTAATGGTGGATGGTTGTTTGTCGGGTTGGAGGCATATGACTAGTGGGGTGCCTCAGGGATCGGTGTTGGGTCCTTTGTTGTTTGTCATGTACATCAATGATCTGGATGAAGGTGTGGTAAATTGGATTAGTAAGTATGCAGATGATACCAAGATAGGGGGTGTTGTGGATAATGAAGAGGATTTCCAAAATATACAGAGTGATTTAGGCCATTTGGAAGAATGGGCTGAAAGATGGCAGATGGAGTTTAATGCTGATAAATGTGAGGTGCTACACCTTGGCAGGACAAATCAAAATAGGACGTACATGGTAAATGGTAGGGAATTGAAGAATACAGTTGAACAGAGGGATCTGGGAATAACCGTGCATAGTTCCTTGAAGGTGGAATCTCATATAGATAGAGTGGTAAAGAAAGCTTTTGGTATGCTAGCCTCTATAAACCAGAGCATTGAGTATAGAAGCTGGGATGTAATGTTAAAATTGTACAAGGCATTGGTGAGACCAAATCTGGAGTATGGTGTACAATTTTGGTCGCCCAATTATAGGAAGGATGTCAACAAAATAGAGAGAGTACAGAGGAGATTTACTAGAATGTTGCCTGGGTTTCAACAACTAAGTTACAGAGATAGGTTGAATAAGTTAGGTCTTTATTCTCTGGAGCGCAGAAGGTTAAGGGGGGACATGATAGAGGTCTTTAAAATGATGAGAGGGATAGACAGAGTTGATGTGGATCAGCTTTTCCCTTTGAGAAAAGGGAAGCTTCAAACAAGAGGACAGGACTTCAGAATTAAGGGACAGAGGTTTAGGGGTAACATGAGGGGAAACTTCTTTACTCAGAGAGTGGTAGCGGTGTGGAATGAGCTTCCAGTGGAAGTGGTGGAGGCAGGTTCGTTGGTATCATTTAAAAATAAATGGGTAGGCATATGGATGAGAAGGGAATGGAGTGTTATGGTATGAGTGCAGGCAGGTGGGACTAAGGGAAAAACGTTGTTCGGCACGGACTTGTAGGGCCGAGATGGCCTGTTTCCGTGCTGTAATTGTTATATGGTTATATGGTTATAATGTTGTCATTAATAGCGTGCTTCGTTGAATGATGACTTCTGAGATATTCTCAGATTTTCTTCTTAAAATTTGACCGCTGACCTTCTCTATATTAAAATTGTCTTTTTATATCAACAGGAATAGTCATCAAGAGGCAATGAGCAGCAGAACACAACAAGACGCAACAAGACACAACAAGTAAAAACTTAATAAATCTCATCTTTAAAATTTAAATTGTTCTTATATTTTAAGGGTCATTCACATTTTAATCTTTAATAAAACCTTTTTGCACTTTTAATGCTGTGGGGGAGATGCACTGAATGTGTCGGTGGGAGGGGAATGGCAAGGAGCTGAGTGGGGGGGGGGTGAAGGTAGGTAGGGTGACTGAGTGAACTGCCAGCGTACCAGGCGTGAGCGACTGCACTGCCAGCCCACGAGCCGTGAGTTAGTGAACTGCCAGCCTACCAGTTGTAAGTGACTGAACTGCCAGCCCAGTAATCCATTCAGTCCACCCTCTTCCCCATCTCTCTTACAGTCTGTCACCTGTTTTGGGTAGAATTTCTGGCAGTTTTTCAGCCGCCAGCCTGCCAGGTCCGAGTGATTGTACTGCCAGGCCTCAGTGACTGAGCTGCCAGCCGTCAGTGACTGTGCTGCCTGCCCATAAATCAATTTGGCCCACAAACTCCATACTAGCCCTCTGGAAACTAGTACATTCGGCCCACAACACTCATACTAGCGCAACAGAAAGCCCCCCCCCCCTCACTGTCCAGCAATATTGGAATTGGTGGAGAGGTGGAAAATTGTGTAGGGTGTCCAGCCCTCCTGTGTGATGCTGGGACCCAACGGGTCCCACTTAGTCTAGTATTATATATGTGATGGGTCTATAGATTCCAGCTCAGACTGTAGCATTGCATTTCCTTCCGCCTCCCCCTTCCCAAAATCATGTTACTTTTTAACCTCCAGGGAAATAGTGAGATTAATAAGTCCACATCACCTCAGTGGAAACGAATATCATTTATATTTTCCATGCACTTGGCAGCCGATAGGCCACCCACGTTCTTTTCGTTAATGGTGCCCATCCAGTATGCTCTCCACCATACTATTGTGATTTTAATCATGTTTTGGTCTCAATCAAAGACACTGGAATTGAAGCATAGCTGTCGTCAAAATGGGTTCAGTGAAATCAAGCAAATGTACAATGGTAGAACGAAATCAAGCAAATCTATGACTTTATTAGATTTGGAAAACATCGCTGTGTTTCCCTACAGCTTCCTAATGACAGAGCGGAAAATATATAGATCCCTACAAATTGTGGAAATGGATATCTCGATACATGGCTTTACATGTTGCAGATTTTGGGTGTCTCTCAAACGAATATCTTACATTTACGCCGTTTGGGTAAAGATGGCTTCGTGCTAAACATGCTTCCACCGTTTGAAAATATGTATAATGACCACAAGGGGGCGTGGAATGACGTGCTTCAATTCCTCTCTGAAGTGCCTCTGAGCAACTGCATAAATGAAAGTGTTTGTGCACGTACACAAGCACCTTAGCATGTAGCCACTTTTTTCCGCAATGGTGAATGAGTTGTTGTCATCTGTTTCCAAAAAAAGAGTACATGTGAATTGTACACAGATGAAGCACACGAGCTTTACCATCCATAAGAAAATAAAGTTACCAGATATTGCAGTAAAATGATCGACTTCTTCCTGTTGTCGGTCTCATGGTCAGTTTGGCATCTCTCGGTTTTCGCCTCTGAGCTTACTCATGACTCTGTTGGCCAGGATAATGTTGTAGATGGTCAAGGAGTTGAAGAGAAGGATCAACACAAATGGTGCAAATGGGGTCAAGAGTTTCAACCCACATAAACGCGACCCAATTGGGTGAACAATATTTATTACATGTCATTTGAACCTCAGTGAGGCTCAAACGAAACTCCGTTTCCACAGCCATACAAACAAAGACAATTTCCTACAGATATGCACACAATTCAATTTACAGTAACATCCATCACAGTGAACCTCCTCCTTACTGTGATGGAAGGCAAAGTCTTTTCTCTCCCCTTCTCTCCGTTTTTCTCCCGATGTTGAAGCCCCAGGCGGGCGATGGTAAGTCCCACGGCCATTTTAGGCCGCGCCGAGCGAAGTACGGCCCCGCTCCCGGTCTAAAAGTCACGAAGTTGGAGCCCCCGGCGGGCACTGGAATGTCCCGCGGCCATTAAAGCCGCTCCGGGCGATGTACGGCCCCGCTCCGGGTCGTTCCAACCCCGCGACACGGGCTGGAGAAGTTGTGTTGCTGGAGCTCCGAAAAGCGGTCTCTCACTCGGACCCGCGAGCTCCCGATATCACAGTCCACAGAAGCTGCGTTGCTGGAACTCCAGGGTCGGGCCGCAGCAGCGAATCACCACCGCTCCCCACGCTCCGAGGCCGGCCAGACCCACGATGGTGAGTCCGCAGCTCCGTGACTGGAGCCCCTAGGTCCTTCCGGCTGGAGGCCGCTCCACGGTGCTAGGCCCCAACGACAACGGAGACCCGACAGGAAAAAGGCCGCCCCCCACATATACACAGTTAAAACACTATTAAAAAACACGACAACTACATTTAACTAGACAAAAAATAAAAAAAAGACAGACAGGCTGTAGGGCCCGCTGCAACAAGTGAGTCGCGCCGCCGCCGTGAAGTATAGAAGCTTGATTTTACATAACAGAACCAGGATACATTATTAATTATTACACGCGGTTCAAAGGCGAAGTAGAATGGAATATTTTCCAAGAGGCTTAACAAAATCACTGCAGTAGTAACCTTCAATGCAGTCTTCGTGGTACACTATTTTGTACGTAATGACTGATAACAAATAGCAACAAATCGGTCAAATGTAAAAGAGACAGTTAGCCAAACAGAACAATCAAGCAAAATATAAATGAGTGCCATATGTAGTCTACAAATAGGGGTATAATTGAAGATTGAATGTGGAAAATATGCCTCTTTAATCTCATACAATGAACGCCATTAGGTCAGCTGCTGCCATTGATATCAAATATTGCCTGACACAACTTGAGAGGCCGCACTTTCCGAATGACAGGACAAGAATTGCCGACAAATTTGCTGTGATTGTGTGTTTGTGTGTGTGTGTGCGTGTGTGTGTGTGTGTGTGTGTGTGTGTGTGTGTGTGTGTGTGTGTGTGTGTGTGTGTGTGTGTGCGTGTGTATATGTGTGTGTGTGTGTGTGTGTCTGTGTGTGTGTGTGTGTGTGTGTGTGTGTGTGTGTGTGTGTGTGTGTGCGTGCGTGCGTGTGTGTGTGTGTGTGTGTGTGTGTGTGTGTGTGTGTGTGTGTGTGTGTGTGTGTGTGTGTGTGTGTGTGTGTGTCTGTGTGTGTGTGTGTGTGTGTGTCCCTCATGAGGCAACTAGCTGCGCCATTGTGCCGACGGATAGCAGGAGGAAACCAGAGGGTGCAAAATCTTATGGGTGACATGGTCAGAACTTTGTCTGGATAGGACAGCGACGCAGCCAGGATAGCGACGAAAAAAAGAGGCTATCCTCTTTCTTGGCAAAAACAGGAAGAAATGTTATTAATTGAATGGGTGGTCATTGGGCAAGGAAGGGATGCAGCGTGACCGTGTCACATATGTAACGATCGCTGACGGGTTGCCATAGTCTACCAGGCGGTGAAAGAAGCAAATGATATAACCATATAACCATATAACAATTACAGCACGGAAACAGGCCATCTCGGCCCTACAAGTCCATGCCAAACAACTTTTTCCCTTAGTCCCACCTGCCTGCACTCATACCATAACCATCCATTCCCTTCTCATCCATATGCCTATCCAATTTACTTTTAAATGATACAAATGAACCTGCCTCCACCACTTCCATTGGAAGCTCATTCCACACCGCTACCACTCTCTGAGTAATTTTTATTAGCCTTTAAAGGCAGTATTCGTTTATAATGTGTCTTGTCTACAGCCCTCATCTTCTTCTTGTGTATGGCGTGCACAGCCTTTAGGACAACTTGTTCTATTTGCACTCAACGCCGGGTTGATTGCATTCGTCGAAAGAGGGCGGACCACGTGAAGGTTGCAATCTTCCAACCCCATAAAACCAGGCCTTGAATATTGTGAGCAGTTTTGGCCTCCTTGTCCGATTAATGGTGTTCTTGCCGTGGATGTGCGGTTAATGTTCAACTATTTGATTTCTAGGGTGGCAGGTCTGTCATATGAAGAGAGATTGTTGGACTCGTGTTTTCTGGACTTTGATTCACCGGTAGCCGGTGGATCCAGTTTAAGGGGTCACAGTTTTAGAATAAGGGTCAAGTATTAAACATTGAGATCATAGAAGTTTCATTTCGGCGCAACTCTAACTCTCCAGAGTTTTCCCGCTCATCCGCCAATGCACCTTTCCCACCCCCTCTCCCCCGTTTTGTATCCCAGCACCGAAATTATTCCAAGACGAGTTCCGACTGGAAATATAATATATCCATTGTTCTCCAGAGATGCTGGTGTACACCCCGTGTTACTGGGACACTTTTTGTCTTTGGATTTTGTATTTCTTTTTATTGACTCTGGTAAACCAGTTACTTCTCAATGCAATAGATCCACTGAAGTCCACGATTTTCCTATTTTCAATTCATTAGCAGCTTTTACAGCTACCCGCGAGCTAGGAATAGGTCCACGGCCGGCTGCATGTTGAACTCCCTACTGTAGGGACCCGACAATAGCATATTAATAGACCAGCAGGGCTTGATTCCGAGCTGATCGCTGTGGGTCGGTTTATGATCATTGTTAGTCACCGCTAAAACCTGCCGCCGATTCCAGTCCGGTTAATTTGTTCCGTGTTAAAGGCATGAGACGCTGGTTCAATTCAGAAATTATCGAGCAAAATAAAATAATCCACGATACAATGTGTGCAGTGGAACATGCTTAAGCGGTAACAAATCACTTAAAATGTGCAGGAAGGAACTGCAAATGCTGGTTTAAACCGAATATAGACACAAACAGCTGGAGTAACTCAGCAGGACAGCAGCATCTCTGGAGATGACGTAATGGGTGATATGAGAAATCAATATGGGCAATATAGCAATGATATGAATATTGATTTCTCTAACTTCGTAACCCCACCATTCCCTCGCTCTCCATCCCTCCCCCACCCAAGACTGACCAGTTTCTCGTTTTCACCCAACACAAAGCTAACAATGACCTGTTTCCCATATACTCGTCACTTTCATGCATTTCCTTCATTAATTGCTCCTCATTTCTCCACATGATTGAATTGAATTGAATACATTTTATTAGCCAAGTATAGATACATACAATAAATTTGACTTGGTGCTTAGCTCGCAAGTAACAACACGATGTACAGTTAAAAAAAACGATATACAGTACATCGTCTATATATCTCCTTCCCCTTTCCAATAACCAGTCTGAAGCAGGGTCTCGACCCGAAACGTTATCCATTCATTCCCACCAGAGATGCTGCCTGTCCCGCTGACTTACGTCACGTTTGTGTGTGTATCTTAAGTCATTTTAAAAACGTGCATGGAAGAATTAAGTGAGGTGTGGATTTGGTAGAACAGCGGAATCTCTAAATCACGTTCAGTATCATTCTGACAGCGGTTATTTCCCTCCCCGAGTCACTGAACTGTTTGAGAAAGAACATAGTGCAACTATTATTTTAAACATGCATTCTAGGTGGAATTCAGATTCAGTGACAGCTAGCCCTTCATAAATATGCGCATTTGCTCCATGAAACACCAAATATGAAACTATACATAAAATTGTTACGTTCAGGAGCATTGTAGCTGCCATTGAAATAATATCGATGTGGAAAATGAACATCAATTATGTATCACGTGCTGGATAATTAGAAACAAAATTGACTGTTTAATTAGTTTCTGCACATGCGTACAGCTAATGCCAATTACGTTCGTGACATTTGAGGATTCAGTCAGATATAAATTCGTCTTTAACATGAAAGTTCGTCATTCGCCTGCCCTCGCACAATTGTGCTTCTCTCTAATTATGGGGCTGCCGGTAATATTACGGATAGAAAATATTTACTATCCCATTCTTGCGTTGGTCGGTGTTCCTGGTAAGTCGCTTGCAATCTATTTATGTTTATTTTTCCATGAAGAAAATTTGGAATCCATTAATTACCTTTCTAACATTCACTAACCACCTGGTGACAGTATTACGCGTTACGCTGCAACGATTTGATGTGAAGGTAGGGTGGATGCTCGGTACAACACTATGGATGGATGATGCAGTAGCCTGAGAACGGAGGGGACGTATCTGCTCTTGAATTTGATCGTACGTGCTTTCAAGGTTTTCAATCTGCTGGTCGCGGCAGTGTAGGGACGAGGAATTACCCTCTTAAACGGCGCTTCGTTATATTTGGTGCTCTCCCGAGGCAAAGTGTAGATGGGGTCGACACCGGGGAGTCTAGTGTGTGTACTAGAGTAGACTGCGTACCCAATTGCCTGCAATTATTTCGCCAAATGTTCAATAATCATTGAGTTATCATTATATTACCTTTTTTTCAGCTAATTTGGCAGCAATCCTCATTCTCGGTCGCGGGAACTGCGGTCTCTCCAAATGTATCACTCGGTACCTGATGGCCATGGCGGTGGGCGACCTGATGGTCCTGATATTTGAAGTCATTCTGTATGAGGTAGTGGATGGTTACTTTTCATATTCCTTCCTCAACCACACTCCAGTTTGTAAAGTTATTCTGACTCTGCTGTTTGTTTCCGTTGACTGCTCTGTCTGGCTAACTGTGGCATTCACCTTTGATCGGTTCATAACTATTTGTCACCAAGTGTGGCAAACAAAATATTGCACTGAAAAAACTGCAGCGGTGGTAATAGGAGTGGTGTGTTTTCTAAGTATTTTAGAAAATGTTCCATATTATTTTATATATGAACCCAGAGAAGTGATTGAAAATGTAGCTTGGTCTTGCTATGTCAAGTCCAGTTTCTATATTTTACCTGTATGGGTGGCGTTTTTGTGGTTGGAGACCGTCTTAACCCCATTTGCACCATTTGTTTTGATTTTGATGCTCAACTCCTTAACTATCAGACACATCCTACTGGCCAATAGAGTGCGGAGCGGTCTCCGCGGAAAGAAGGGCGACGAGAATCAGACTGATCTCGAAATGGAGAATCGAAGGAGATCGATAATTTTGCTGCTCGCCATATCTGGAAGTTTTATATTGTTCTGGGCGGTAAATCTAATATGTTACGTACAGGTTCAATTTACCGATACTCAATTTTTACAAGCCACTTACAGCGACCCTTTCACCATTGCGGAATTATCCGGCTATATGTTGAAATGCATGAGTTCTTGTACAAACACTTTTATATATGCAGTCTCTCAGAGGAAATTCAGGGAGGAATTGCAGAATGTGATCAAATGGCCACTCCTTCTTATGATGAAAGTAGTTAACATCATGAAACAAAAAATGTGCTGGTTTTCACCGTAAGAAGACCAAGGGTGCTCATGCTGGCTTTATAGTAATTGGGTGAATAGAAGACTCAAAAATGTCCTTATTCTGACCATGGTATCTGCGGCGGCCAAAACGGATGCTATGGTGTCCAGTATTCATAGAAACATAGAAACATAGACAATAGATGCAGGAGGAGGCCATTCGGCCCTTCGAGCCAGCACCACTATTCATTGTGATCATGGCTGATCGTCCACCATAAATAACCCGTGCCTGCTTTCTCCCCATATCCCTTGACTCCACTAGCCCATGGAGCTCTATCTAACTCGTTCTTAAATTCGAAGTAATTCGAATTGTAGTCCATGTCAAAAAATTTCCGTGTCTTTCAAACAAAACTAAATTAAACGTTTCCTGGTCTTGTTTTGGTACAATGGAGATTTCTACCTGGACATTATTTTAGGTATCAGGTTACACATTTTGTACTGGTATGTCTATGTATATTCCCTTCATCTCTCTCCTAAACCCAGGACGCATTACTTTAAATCTTTGTCTTTGGTTTCTGACTCAGTATGCCAACATATTGCCATGGATATGCTGAACTAAAGGGCCTATTTCCTTGCAGAGATCTATGAGTCTCTGACTTACAACAAGCCCTTCACTATTTCAGATAAATGCAGAGGTGTTTAAGTTATTGCACAAATACACTTGTGCGGTGTTTCGTTAAAGGTTGTGAAAGGAATTGGGCAACGAAATACGATGTAATTTGACATTCATTGCAATGCAGCTCAATATGAAGGAGATGCAGAGAACGGCTGATGCCGTAACCTCGAGCAAACCACAAAGTGCTGGATTTCGCAGCGTGAAGAGGGATCATGGCCCGAAATATAAGGTGTCCATTCCCTCCATGGATGCTGCCTGACCGTCTGACTCCCTCCGGCACTTTGTGTTTTGCAGCTAATTTTACCTTACTTCCCGGAACTGAAATTTGACAATGAATTCCAAGCTGAACGGAAGTTGTCCAAATGATGCATTGCATTCGGGATTCTTCAGAGAAAATCTGAACATACGGAATTTTATGAAACAATGTCGCATATAAAGTATGGAAATTGTTCATGTTTATATCACACGAAATCCACGCTGGCCATATTGTATGACTTTAAATTAGGCTAGGAGTTATTGAACCAGAACCTACGGCAAGAATAATAAAGCGGCAACCGAACTAAGCTTGGAGTACGTGAATGCGCAATTGTAAACATTTAAATTAAAAACCGGCAAAGTCATGAGAAATGAAATGTGGACCAAAGCAATAAAAGCACGCCAAGTCAAGTGCCGGCACTGCTAAATGTGTTCAATATTTTCGGTTTTGTGGAGTTGGGAGCATGTTCTCGGTGATTTTCTCTGTCCACCTTGCGCAGCGGTGGAGCTGGAGCCTTACAGCGCCAGAGACCGGGGTTCGATCCTGACGACGGGCGCTGTCTGTACGGGGTTTGCACGTTCTCCTCGTGATCTGCGTGGTTTTTCTCCGAGATCTTCGGTTGCCTCCCACGCGTACAGGTTTGTAGGTTAATTGGTTTGGTATAAATGGAAATAGTCCCAAGTGTGTTGAGGATGCTGTTAATATGTGGGGGTGGATGGTCGGCGCGGACTCGGTGGGCCGAAGGGCCTGTTTCTGCGCTGTATCTCTAAACTAAAACTAAACATAGGCTGCAGCTATTTGAAGGTCCCTAACATGTGAGCCCTATTGTATAAAGGAATAGGAGATGTAAGGTTTGTTGACAAACTGTATGCAAAGTCAGCTTGGTGATAACAGGCAGAGAGTAGAAACATAGAAACATAGAAAATAGGTACAGGAGGAGGCCATTCGGCCCTTGAAGCCAGCACCGCCATTCACTGTGATCATGGCTGATCGTCCCCTATCAATAACCCGTGCCTGCCTTCTCCCCATATCCATTGACTCCACTAGCCCCTAGAGCTCTATCTAACTCTCGCTTAAATCCATCCAGTGACTTGGCCTCCACTGCCCTCTGTGGCAGGGAATTCCACAAATTCACAACTCTCTGGGTGACAAAGTGTTTTCTCACCTCAGTTTTAAATGATCACCCCTTTATTCTAAGACTGTGGCCCCTGGATCTGGACTCGCCCAACATTGTGGACATTTTCCCGCATCTAGCTTGTCCAGTCCTTTTATGATTTTATATGTTTCTATAAGCAGTAATATATGGATTATGTATTTGACTGGAAGTCTGTAGAATGCCACCGGTATTTGTTTGTGGGTATAAATTACTGCCCATACAGTTGGAGAGAGTAGGGTAAAGGTAATCGACGCCTGCCTTCTTAAGTGACACTATTGAGTATGAGTTCGACTATGTTACAGATATGCGCAACGTTGGTAAACCAACATTTGGAATATTATGCACAGTTCTGGTCGCAAAAGTAACATTGCGGGACCAACTGCGGGAGTTAGCGAATATGCATTAGGATACTCCCTGGAATAGAGGGCTACAATTATAACGACAAATTGGATGAGCTTATTTCGTTTCGCTGAAAAATGAATGTTGACGTCATAGAGGTGTGTAAACCTACAGATCACATAAACAGGATGATATTAATAATCTTCCTCGCAGCACAATGAAGTTTAGATAGATAGATAGATAGATAGATAGATAGATAGATAGATAGATAGATAGATAGATAGATAGATAGATAGATAGATAGATAGATAGATAGATAGATAGATAGATAGATAGATAGATAGATAGATAGATAGATAGATAGATAGATAGATAGATAGATAGATAGATAGATATAATTTATTGCCACAACCAGGGTTGGTGGAAATTTGGGTTGTCAGCAGCAGTACAATAATAAAGAACACACAATAAATCTGTAACACAAACATCCACCACAGCATTCATCACTGTGGTGGAAGGCACAAAAATTTGGCGAGTCCTCCTCCATTTCCCCCCGTGTACAGGACCAGAGTCCAGTCAGTCCAGGAGACCGCGGCTTTAGATTGTTGTAGGCCGCAGGCCGGCGGTCGAGATTTAAAGTCCCCGCCGCAGCCAGAAGCACCGTAGACTGCAGGGCCGGCGGTCGAAGCTCCCCTCCAGGGGTGATGGTAAGTCCATGCCGGCCCCGCGGTAGTAGTCGGCCGCGGGCCGGCAGTGATGGCTTCTTCTTCCCCCGGGTCCCCCACGAGGGATGCCGGGCTGCAGACGCCGCACCAGCTGGAGCTCTGCAGACCGCGGCTTCAGGCTGCGACTTCAGGCTGCCGGCTGCCTCGGGCCAGCGCAACGGAGCGCTCCCCTCCAGCGAGCCCCAGCGAGGGTCGCCCGCTCCACAACGAGAGTCCACGCTGCGCCCGCCGCTGAAGCCCCGGGCGCGTCTCCGGGAAAGGCCGCGTCGATCCTTGATGTTAGGCCACGGGGGAGGCGACCTGGAAAAAGTCGCCTCTCCATGGAGGAGGCGACCGAAGCGGTTTCCCCCTTACCCCCCCCCCCCCCCCACACACACACCAGCCCCCACACAAAACACACCGAGAAACACAAAATACACACTTTAAAACATACTAAAAAATAAAAAAAAGCTGGAAAAACTGACGCGCTGCTGACATGGCTGCACACAGAGGAGCGCCCCCTACCGAATAGGTACCACTGGAACGCACAAGATATATCTATGGAGTGGCCAATTTAAATGAGATATGCGTGAATTTTTTTCCACAAAGACGGCAGCGTATATTTGCTACAGTCGGTATTGGAAACCGAAATAATTAAAATGGTTAAAACCCAGTTGGATAAGTTCTTAAAGAAAATCGTGTGGAACGTTATGGGTCTTATACGAGCTATTGGGATTTGGGATCGCCGCAGGGTTTCAATTCGTTTGGCAGGGGTCGTTATCCAATGCACGACTGGGGCAGGTGGGAGGCTGGAAACCGTGATAGTAGGTGATGAAAGTATGTTGAGTGGACAGAACCGGCCGGAGCACGGCAGCGAGTGGGGAAGGACTGTTGCATTGAATTACATGTATGTTAGTGCGATAAGCCGGATGAGCTCAGGGCGTGGATAGGTGCGTGCGACTCGGATGTTACCAAAGTGGTACGTTAAGGGGAAGAGAGGTGTGTTTAAAGAGGAGAAGGCGTAGCTTCATTGAATAAGGAGAATGTCACGGCAGTCTTCCAGGATGACATTACTAGATTGTCCAAAGTCTCCCTTGTGGCTAATACGCTCTAATCCAGGTAGCATTTCGCATGTGTATCCTTTCCAAAGCCTCCGCATGCTTCTTGTATTGGGGCATCAGCGCTGCACGCTATACTTCAAATGCAGCCTAACCAAAGTATTTAAGCGACATCGTGACTTTGTGATTCAGAAATTCACTGCCCCGACTAATAAAGGTCAGGTTTCCGTATCATACTATCTTGTGGTTTTTGCCATTCTCGGGAGGCTATGGACATGAACACAAAGATCACTTTGTACATTCATCGTGTTAAAGGTCTTGCCATTTCCTCCTTGCATTCAACCTCCCAGAGTGCAACATCACAAATGCAAACGGACTAAACTCCATCTGCCATTTCTCCCCCCTTTTCTGTAGTTGATCTATCTCTCTATAGTTTGACGGTCTTTCTCACATTCTGCCATTCGACAATGTCCGTGTCGTTTGCAAACGGACGAACCAACTCATTCACATTTATGTCCAATTCATTTAGATACACAACATGCAATACAATCTCAATAAATTAGAAGACGTGAGAAATACTCACGAGGTCAGGCAGTAATCAAGCGACAAAGGATTTAACATTTAGGATCTATAGGTGTGCATGGCGATGGGTCAGGCGCAGGCAAGTGGGAATAACTCGGATAGGCAACTTGATCGACATGGATGGGATGGGCTTGTTTCCATGCTGCATTGCTCACTAATTCAACTAGAGTCATTTAGAACTGGAATGGTAAGAGATGCAACACAGGGCAAGACCCCATACAAATGAGAAGGCATTAAATATCCACAAAGGCATCCAACATCAATACAGGAGTTCTATTATTATGTAGAATTTTAACAAGAGAATGAAGTTGGCTATAAAATTTAATTCTGCTTGAAGAATTGAAAGCAGCAAAGGCAAGACTGCAATGACCGCCAGAGGGCGCAATGTTTATGATATGAATCTCTGGCTGTCAACGCTGATACTGGAAGAAGTTGAAATTACAGATCGATATTCTTGTCATTATATTCAGAAAATGAAGTGGGATGCAGCTTAAAGGTAGCTTTGAGTGGGAATAGAGAAGGGGACTGAACATGGAATAGAGAGGAGGCTGGGTGGTCATGGCTAGGGCGTCATGCGAAACAATTCCCAGTTTACAGCCACCAATGCTGTGAATGTCTCATGTCGATAGCACTACGAATTAAATCTTGTCAGCGCATGGTTGAGCATTTATATCCCTCGAGCTTTGCTGTGATATTTGAGCTGAATCGCGAATCGCGATATAAGTCATGGGAACATGGCCTTTCAGTCCTTCATTTTTCCGCCATTCTATCTCCCCGTCCAAGCCCAATTCTCCAGCCATCTCCCCATAATCCCTGATACTCGTACTAATTTTGAAACCATCTATATCTGCGCTAATAATATCATTTGACGGCATCCACAGCCTTCCGTGCAAAATAATTCCACAGATTCACCATCCTCTGACTAACGAACTTCGTTCTCTTCTCTTACTAAAGGAACGTCCTTTAATTCTGAGACTATAACCTCTGGTCCTGGACTATCCCGCTAATGGAAACATCAATTCGAGTCGACATCCACCCTACCCATGCCTTTCCCTATTTAGTATGTCTCAATGAGGTCCCACTTCATCCTTCTAAACGCCAACGAGTACAAGTCGAGTGCCGTCAAACGCTCATCATATGTTTCTGGGTTCACGCCTCATTTCTGGGATCATTCAACTCATTTCTGGGATCATTCCTTTTGTAAGAGTTGTGACTATCGCCCATTCAGTGTAAATCGTGCAGATACATCATCAATAATTTATTGTCCCATACTGATTGTAGATCAAGTATTTCGTTTTGATCCAGTATTATCTGAGTATCGTGTACACATAGAGACAGCATTATTGTCAGGTCTTTATAATGTTGGTATAACACCGAAATGAATAGCCAAGAACAAGAGGAATAATAATAACCGGAGCCGTAAACTCTCCCCCCTGGGCACTTCCCGGTTTAAATTAAGAACGTCAGGTACAATTCTCGAAATTCTCGAAATGAATAAACATTTTAAGAGCAAATCAAGTTAACACTTCGGTTAACTCCCACTAAAAGGTAACTTTCATGGTTGGGTTATATTGTCCAGAGGACATTGGTTATCTCGATGGACGAAACAACAGTGCTACAAGACTTAAATAAAATATCTGATCAGCTATTACAGCACCAGGATGGCAGTCAACATTAAGAGCCGAAGTGTGGAGGTAACGTGAATCGTAAAAAATCGTGTAGTCATAATATAAAGGCGAAATGTGTAGGAAGCAATTGCAGGTGCTGGTGTGATCCGAAGATAAACACAAACTGCTGGAGAAATTCAGCGGGAAAGGCAGCATTTCTGGAGAGGAGGGAACGGGTGCGTTTCGGGTCGAAACCCTTCTTCAGACTAGAGTTAGTGGAAAGGGAACCGAGTGACATAGATGCTGATGTTGAGAGATGTAAAACAAATAAATGAAAGAAATGCTAAAAAGTAACAAAGATAAAGGCCATTGTTAGCTGTTTGCTAGGTGAGAACGAGAAGCTGGTGCGACTTGGCTGAGGAGGGATGGGGAGCGAGGGAATGCAGAGGTTACTTTAAGTTTGATAAATCAAATATTCATACCCCTGAGTTGTAAGCTTCCCAAGCGAAATATGAGACACTTTTCCTCAAATTTGCGTTTAGCTTCACTCTGACAATGGAACAGGCCTAGGACAGAAAGGTCATTATTGGAATAGAAATGAGAATTAAAGTGTTTGGCAATTGGGAAATCAGATAGGTCCAGGCGGACTGAGCGAAGGACTTCAGCGAAAGGATCGCCCGGCCAATAGACAATAGACAACAGACAATAGGCGCAGGAGTTTGCCATTCGGCCCTTCGAGCCAGCACCGCCATTCAATGTGATCCCGGTATTATACGCGGTCTCACCCATGTACAAGAGTCCACATCTTGAACAACGGATAAAGTGGATGAGGTTGGAGGAGGTGCAAATTAACCTCTGCCGAACCTGAAAGAAATGCCGGGGCCCCTGGACAGAGTCGAGGGAGGAGGAAAGGGCCAAACTGGTGCTCAATGCCTGTTTCCTTTATCATCGTTACGTTTTTGCATATCTTTAATTCATTTGTTCTATATCTCCACATCACCGTCTAAACCTCTCGGTTCCTTTTCCCCATGACGTATTCTCTGGAGCGCAGAAGGTTAAGGGGGTACTTGATAGAGGTCTTTAAAACGATGAGAGGGATAGACAGAGTTGATGTGGACCAGCTTTTCCCTTTGAGAATAGGCAAGATTCAAACAAGAGGACAAGACTTCAGAATTAAGGGACATAAGTTTAGGGGTGACATGAGGGGGAACGTCTTTACTCAGAGAGTGGTAGCGGTGTGGAATGAGCTCCCAGTGGAAGTGGTGGCGGCAGGTTCGTTGGTATCATTAAAAAATAAATTGGATAGGCATATGGATGAGAAGGTATTGGAGGGGTATGGTATGAGTGCAGGCAGGTGGGACTAAGGGAAAAAAGTTGTTCGGCACGGACTTGTAGGGCCGAGATGGCCTGTTTCCGTGCTGTAATTGTTATATGGTTATATGGTTATGTGACTGTAGTCTGAAGTGGGTGTTCACCCGAAACATCACCAATTGCTTCTCTTTTTCAAGACGAAAGTTGAACTGCTTATTGGCCCATGACAGCATGTGGTTCTATACTTGAAGATGCCGGGCACAATGCACGGCATTATCTGGACAAAGGCGCGGGACTGACAATATCCAATAAAGTTCGGAGGATTTTCGTATTCAGTCATTTAAGTCAATATGCTTTTAAAGTACTATATATCACTTCATTTACCTGATGAAAGGTCTATTAATGTATTCAGACATCTAAAGCTTTTGCCATCTATGGCGCAACGCAGCTCAGTTCAAACCGAAATTATGGTGCGTTTGAAACAAGTGTCCTGAGCCGAGACGTTCACTGTCCATTGTCTCCACTGATGTGGCCTGACCTGCTAGGTTTTATCAGATAATTTTTCAGAAAATGCTGTTATACAGTATTGATTATGTAATTTTATACGTGCATAGGATTATAATTAGGCCTCGCTTATAACACTGAGAAAGCTTCATGAAACATATACAGTAACTCTCGGGTACAACAAATTAATACATTGAAATTATCTCCATGCAGTTTTATTCTAGGTTCAAATAAGAATCGAAAAGGATAGTAATTATTCAAAATATGTGCGCCTGTTCCATCATGATTCCGATTTCATTTTTCGTTCTATCAATAGTCTTGGCTTCCATCGTATTGCTGAACCAATGACTAAATGGGAATACATGGCTTGCAATAGGTCGTAGAGATTATTTTGCAGATATGATTCGGGATTACTTGTTAGCAAATGTCTCCAACTAATGGCAAACATTGTGCAATCGATATGACGGACTGAAGGTGTTATCGTTATAAATAGGACATTATTTCGAAAACAAATGCATTAGCTCCCTTGACATTTAGCAAGCAACATCGCTCCCTCCTTGATATGGGACTGCCGGTAATCTTACAGGTCGAAAATATCTTCTACCCTATTCTGGCAATTGTTGGAGTTCCCGGTAAGATAAGTAAAATAAAGGAAATGTATTATTTTCAGCGCTTTATATCGTGGCTTTTTTTGTGTGGCGTTTGCCCGTTCAATTTGCATAAATGATCAAACCGTTCAACATTTTTGCTAATATAGGTCGTAACTGTCGTTTAGCAGACAGCTCGATAAGCTATTTGATAGGCAAGTATTTGTATCAAATTGAGTTAGCTAGAGGTAACTAACTTGGTACCAAAGTATCTTCGTGGTATGATGCAGAGTGTGGTGGTGGAAGGTTGATTTTCAGACTGCAGACCTGTGACTAGTGGTGTCCCTCTTGGGTCGGAGCTGGGCACATTGTTGTTTGACATATATTTCAACAATATACACAAGGATGTATAAGGCATAACTAATAAGTTTGCAAACGATACTAAACTAGGTGATGTGGTAGAAACCTTTCAAGCGTTACCGTGGGATACTGATTAACTGGGCAAGCGAGCTGAGGAAATAACATGTTTGACGTTAAATCAGATAAGCGTGCGTTTTTGCATTTAGGGAAGTCAAAGCAAGGCAGGAGATTGACAATGAACGGACGTTCGCGTGGGGTGTTACAAAGCAGATGGTTCTATGAGTACAAGACCATGGTTCCCCGATAAGTACGTCACATCCTGAGAGAAGTGTTGAAAAGGCTTTTGGCGCGCTTACCATTATTAGGAAATTGAATATTGACGTTGGAACGTTATGCTGCAAATATACAAGACGTTGGGAAGGTCGCATTTGAAGTAATATATTCCATTTTGATCACTGTGGAAAGAGATACACTTCGTGTCGAACATTCTTCAGCAGAACAGTGAACCTGCTGAGTGCTACATCATCTTTCGGGGTTCTGTCCTGCTGGGAGTACACGGGATAGTTGTGAGTTTGAATTGTATAGGTAGTGCGATCAGCATTTATTTTTTGTCAGACTTTGCCTAATGTTATGTGCTGTTTAATTAAAAAGGTTTGAGGGCGGGGAAACAAGCAATGTCTTCAACACAATTCATCCCGCGAGATTTCAACAATTAAGTTGCAACAGTCTTTCCTATGAATCGGTGATTTAAATTGACCTTTGACGGTTGTCCAATCTTCCCGTTTAAGGTCGAGTTTACAGTCGACTCTCAGGCATATGTTAATTTTATTTGAACATATAGGGTAATTATCTAATTAGCATAGCAGTGCCCGAACAGTAAACGATCACTTTCAGAAATGATTTAATTTGATACTTATTTGGTCCATGGCTGAACGCAACATATTCCAAGTGGTCAATAGAGATAAACAATAGTATTGTCACAAGAATCAATTTCATTTCACGATCTGGTGGATTATTAAATAGTCCTAGTGTTATGCGGCCAGGCATCGTGCCACTTGCGTCTAAGAAGTTGACTCGCTGATGATAAAACAAACGTGGGTCTGGGACTGGATCCAACTGCAGGAAGTGCCGATGGAGACAGTAATCCCAGTATATTTATGCATATGCGTCCACACCTATAGCGCTGCCTGTTGAACAATTGAACGGTTATATTGTGCAAATATTTCTAACAATCACAAACCGGATCGGCCGGTTGGCCGTTTACTCCATTCACAGTGAATTTGTCAAAATGGAGACACAAGGATATGGAATCTTGAGCCAAAACACAAAGTGTTGGAGGAACTCAGCGTGCCAGGCAGCATCCGTGGAGGGAATAGACATACAGCGTTTCCGGTCTTAATATTTTGGTCAAATTAGTCTTCATTGTTTTCTGCATACCGAGGTTATTTGAAAAACTATTGTAAAGATTCATCTAGCAAAATTGGTTAATACTAAACTCGCGTTCCGATGGCATATTGTTACCTATTTGATAAATGTGTGTCCGGAGTGAGGAGAATTTAAACATTGTACAGATGATTGTACATTTGAAATAAAACCAGAAAAAAATTGGTAAAACACAACAGGTCAGCGGCGGTAAGGGAATCTGTGTTAATATATCTGGTCCGGGGTAATATCTCTCGGAAATGAAAATTGAAGGTAGACACAAAATGCCGGAATAACTCAGCGGGTCAGGCAGCATCTCCGGAGAAAAGGAGTAGGCTCGGAACCCTTCTTATGACTGAATAAAAATTGAATGCTGTTTCTTTTCTCATAGATGCTGTCGGGCATCTTGAGAGCTTCCAGCTTTTCCTGTTTTTATTTGTGGTGTTGTTATGAAAGGATGATGATTTTTTTTTTAAACGTTCTACGTTCTGAATACACAGATATGGCGGAGCCGTGCGGTTTTCCTTCTAGATAACGAGAAAATCTAGAAAAACACACAGTTGAAATATATCGAAAATACAATCTGCGGACTGAGTATGATGGCCAGAAGATACCTGAAGATTAAGGAATTTTTGTAGGCAGGAACTGCGAAGGTTGGTTTAAATCAAAGATAGACACAAAATGTTGTGTCAAAGATAGACACAACAACTCAGCGGGACAGACAGCATCTCTGGAGCGTCTGACGTTTCGGGTCTGAAGAAGGGTCTCGACCCGAAACGTCACTCATTCCTTCTCTCCAGATATGCTGCCTTTCCGGCAGATTTTAAAAAATGTTTTGCAGTGGCATTTTCTTAATAACTCAGAACAGAACAGGACGGCACGGTGTCGTAGCGGCGGAGATACTGCCTCCAGGGCCAGAGACCCCGATTACAGGAACAGAGACCACGGTTCGATTCTGACATCGGGTGCTGTCTGCACAGACTTTATATGTTCTCCCCGTGATCTGCGTGGGATCAGGTAGAACAGAAGACGAACAGGTTTGTATGTTAATTGGCTTCGTATAAATGTATAATTTGTCCCTAGCCTGTTTCGGTTGGTGTTAGTGTCGCTGGTCGGTGTAGGCTCAGTGGACCGAAACTAAACTAAACTAAAACATATCTCTAATGCGTATTAATGAAAGATCTATACCTCAGAATTGCTGATGTTAAACACTATTACGAGATAAGGGATTTAGCGACGATAATATATTATGTTCCAAGAACAGTCCTGAGTGAGACTGATAAATGTTGTCCTTTCCTTTGCAGCGAACTTGGTGTCGATCGTCATATTCTCCCGTGGAAATTGTGGTCTCTCAAAATGCATCACACGTTACTTGGTTGGCATGGCAGTGGGCGATCTGATGGTCATGATATTTGAGGTCATTTTATACGAGATTAAGGAGGGTTATTTTCCATACTCATTTTTGAATTACACTTCAATTTGCAGTCTGAATGTGACACTGTTTTTCGTTTCCATTGATTGGTCTGTCTGGCTAACGGTGGCCTTTACATTTGACCGATTTGTCGCCATTTGTCACCAAACTGTGAGAACGAAATATTGCACCGAGAAGACGGCGACGGTGGTGATATCAGTTGTGTGTGTGTTAAGCGTTTTGGAAAATGTTCCATACTATTTTACGTGGGAACCTGGAGAACTAATTGACAATGTTCCCTGGTTCTGTAGAGTGAAGGAAGCCTGTTTTACTCTCCCCATATGGGCCGCTTTTCTATGGTTGGAGACCATTCTCACCCCATTTGCACCGTTTGCCTTAATCCTGCTCTTCAATTCTCTAACTGTCAGGCATATTTTGCTGGCTAATCGAGTGAGAGTTGGTCTCCGGGGAAATAAAAACGTCGACAGTCAAGCTGATCCAGAGATGGAAAATCGAAGGAAATCGATAATTTTGCTGCTCGCCATATCTGCCAATTTTCTTCTGCTATGGGCGTTGATTTTAATATTTTATATTTTTGTACAATTAACAGATGCTCAATTTTTGGCAACGACTTACAACAAACCTATCACCATTATGGAACTGTCGGCATATATGCTGAGGTGTTTGAGTTCTTGCACAAATACCTTTATTTATGCCGTGTCCCAGAAGAAGTTCAGGGCGGAATTGAAAAATATGGTCGTACGTCCTATGAATTGTATTAGAAATGCGGTTAAATCCTAACGTATTTTGTAAAACATGCTAGGTACAGTACAAGAAGATGCCCTTGGCCCATAATATTTGTGTCGAACCTGCTGCCAATATCATCACACCAACCTGCACATAACTTACATCCTTCCATTCCTTGCATATCCATATGCCTACTAATTGTCTTTTAAATGTCACCATTGTATCTGCTCGAACAACGAACTCTGACAACGCGTTTCAGGCACTCGCCACCCTCTGTGTAAAGACACTTTCCCTGCGTATCTCCTTTAAACTTTGTCCCTCTCACTTTAACCTCTATAGTTTTTGATATTTCTTCCATCCTGGGTAACAAATCTGTCCGATCAACATTTTATATAATAATATACTAAGCAGCCTCTTATGTTCAAGATGCAATAATCCAAGTCTGTCTGAAACTAGTTACCCTGAAACCATGCATCATTCTGGTGGACATTCTCTACACCCAATCCAAAGCGTGCACATTTTGTACTCAACAAAATAGAGAGAGTACAGAGGAGATTTACTAGAATGTTGCCTGGGTTTCAACAATTAAGTTACAGAGAAAGGTTGAATAAGTTAGGTCTTTATTCTCTGGAGCGCAGAAGGTTAAGCGGGACTTGATAGAGGTATTTAAAATGATGAGAGGGATAGACAGAGTTGATGTGGACAAGCTTTTCCCTTTGAGAATAGGGAAGATTCAAACAAGAGGACAAGACTTCAGAGTTAAGGGACAGAAGTTTAGGGGTAACATGAGGGGGAAATTCTTTACTCAGAGAGTGGTAGCGGTGTGGAATGAGCTTCCAGTGGAAGTGGTGGAGGCAGGTTCGATGGTATCATTTAAAAATTAATTGGATAGGCAGATGGATGAGAAGGGAATGGAGGGATATGGTTTGAGTGCAGGCAGGTGGGACTAAGGGGAAATAATTGTTCGGCACGGACTTGTAGGGCCGCGATGGCCTGTCTCCGTGCTGTAATTGTTATATGGTTATATGGTTATCTTTCCTGTAATGGGAATAACAGAACTGCACACAATACTCGAAATGTGGACTAACCAAGTCCAATAAATTTGCACCATGACTTCATGACTTATACTCAATGCCCCGAAAGATTAATTTTGACAATTATCTCCGAGGTTGCTCAGCTGATTGGGAACCTGTGGTGTGATCGCAGTAGGGAAAAGATGTGGTGGGCAGGAAAAAGACTGGCGAGTGATAACTCCAGCATCTGATGTTCATTTTTACATTCCTGCTCAGAGGTTGCTCTCATTGGTTTTCTACTCATATGTTTGAATGTTCCCTAACCTGTAAATTTCACCGAAATTACGAACGCTGGTATTTAATGAAATATTCTTAAAGTAAACATGAAATTGTGGTGTTTCCGGACATGTTGATGTAATATCATTGCTGACATCGTTTCGCATTGATAAGCTCTTTGGCCAGTGGTTGGCTCTTGCTTTGTTTTGTTCATTCCTGCACTGTTATTTCGTCAGAAAATGTCACATTGGTTAAATTACAAACCTATAAAACAATGATAGGTACAAAATGCTGGAGTAAATCAGCGGGTCACGCAACATCTCTCGAGAAAATGGAAAGGTGCCGTTTCGGGTAGGGACCATTCATATGACTCTGTGACCGACAATACAACCATCAAAAAGTTAGTTTACACGTTTCAAGCAACACGCGAGCTGCTGCAGGAACGCAGCGGGTCAGGCAACGTCTGTCCCGGGAAATATACGAGAAGAGATCGGATCGGGATCTTTTCTTGCTCCATTTCGAAATATTGTTGTAACATAATTCAATTTATTACATAATTCTGTTAAAACAAAGTTTTTACTTTGTGTCGGAGGGAACTGCAGATGCTGGTTTAAACCGAAGATATACACAGTATGCTGGTGTAACTCAGTGGGGCCGAAGAAGGGTCTTGACCTGAAACGTCACCCATCCCTTCTGTCCGGAGATGCTGCCTGTCCCGTTGAGTTACTACATCTTTTTGTGTCTATCGATATTTTCACTTTCCTCTCATTAATCATAGACGAGTTCATTCTGACTTATTTTCTTTAGTTTTCGAATTTCACACCCACAAAATTATTCAAACTGGTTCTCTGCCGCTAACAATCGATAGCAGGAATGTGAGGGGGCAGCTTCGTCTGCGTCCCTGTTAAGCGACGGAACATTTCAATTGGATGCAAGGGCTAAGACCAGATTCAAGATCGACTTCTTCCCCGCTGTTATCAGCCCATTGAATGGTCTTTCCAGGGGCCTATCTACCAACCAATCTCGTTATGGACCTTGTTCTTCCCCGCTTTTATCAGCCTATTGAATGGCATTTCCAGGAGCCTATCTACCAACCAATCTCGTTATGGACCTTGAACTTTCTCCCCGTAACTCTGACGCTATAGTTGTTGTTACACTAAATTCTGGATTGTGGATTTTTTTTTATCGTTGCGCTACCCGTCGGACTTAAACATGGGTTGGTTGGGCTCATGTTAGTCTGATTTGACCGCAGAGCACACAATCCAAGTTTGTCATTGCATCTGATTACAGGCGATAATAATAAACCAATACTAATATCAACACATTGTTTTCTGATATTTTTATGAAAGGAAAATCTCTCTACCTATTAACGTCATCAGCACCTTTCGTGAATTTAAATACTTCTATTCCATCTCCTTACATCCTCCTCAGCCATGGTAAAAAGCACATCCAAAATTACCACAGGTTTAGGGCGGCACGGTGGCGCAGTGGTCGAGTTGCTGCCTTACAGCGCTTGCTGCGCCGGAGGCTCGGGGTTGATCCTGACTACGGGTGTTTGTCTGTACGTCTCCCCGTGACCGCGTGGTTTTTTCCGAGGTCTTCGGTTTCCACCAACGCTCCAAAGACGTACAGGCGTGTAGATTAATTGAGTTGGTATAAGTGTAAATTGTCCCTAGTGTGCGTAGGATAGTGTTAGTGTGCGGAGATCGCTGGTCGGCACTGACGCGGTGGGCCGAAGGGCCTGATTCCGCGCTGTATCTCTAAAACTGACACTAAAACTTAATTACAACAAGGAGCAAACAAAACGACAACATTATATGTTGTGGAGAAAAGCGGTTGGAAGATTTACATAACGATTAGGAAAAGGTAAGACATGTCACCAGTAAATTACCACGGCATTTTAAAATAGGACATCGAACTTTTTCTAATGACACGCAGATAGCTTGGATGATGATAAGGAATATAGTTTCTGAAACCCAAATGGTACTAGGTTTAAACACAAATAAGTTACGAGCTAGTGGGGGGTGACTTCAGTTAAAAGCTATTAAAAGTGTAGTTGCCATGCAATGTGGAACGGTTTCGTTTGAGTGGCACAAACCAAAAGTCAGCGAAATGTCAAGGTGTCAAAGATGTAGGGGCCGTATCAAGACTTGAGAAGCATTGGTTTCATCGGTACCCGGACGGGACGTTGAAGGAC
>NC_045985.1:22916821-22949321 GCF_010909765.2 Amblyraja radiata | reverse complement strand
CTAACACGTATGAAACGACACGCACAACCTCGAATCTCCATTTAACACTGCGCAGGGCCTATCAGGTCCTGTAAGTAGTGAAGATTGCTGCTATGTGTTCTTGGATGCTCCAAATTTCTATGTCATTTTCTGTATGGATCTGAGGGGAAAGTCGGATCTAAATGCACCTGCATCTTTCGGATAAGGTTAAGAGGCTAATGCGCGATTCCTTTGGTTCCTTTTGATAGTGTTTACACCCGATGATGCTAGCTGTGCCACATTATGCGAGCAAGAACTATGTGGAAATACGGCTCTTAGGAACATCTTATCCCTGAATACTAGGAGAAATCTACGCTCGATCTACACTCCAACAGCTGCATTTTATACCAATTGCGCAATGGTCGTGTCTCAGGACGATTCTTTGGGTATAAATACGATAATTTTAAGTAAGCGAATCCGAGTTCTGTTGGTGACCAGGTAGAATAGAATAGATCATTGTTATAACCATATAACAATTACAGCACGGAAACAGGCCATCTCGACCCTTCTAGTCCGTGCCGAACACATAATCTCCCCTAGTCCCATATACCTGCGCTCAGACCATAACCCTCCATTCCTTTCCCATCCATATAACTATCCAATTAATTTTTAAATGATAAAAACGAACCTGCCTCCACCACCTTCACTGGAAGCTCATTCCACACAGCTACCACTCTCTGAGTAAAGAAGTTCCCCCTCATGTTACTCCTAAACTTCAGTCCCTTAATTCTCAAGTCATGTCCCCTTGTTTGAATCTTCCCTACTCTCAGTGGGAAAAGCTTTTCCACGTCAACTCTGTCTATCCCTCTCATCATTTTAAAAACCTCTATCAAGTCCCCCCTTAACCTTCTGCGCTCCAAAGAATAAAGCCCTAACGTGTTCAACCTTTCTCTGTAACTTAGTTGCTGAAACCCAGGCAACATTCTAGTAAATCTCCTCTGTACTCTCTCTATTTTGTTGACATCCTTCCTATAATTAGGCGACCAAAATTGTACACCATACTCCAGAATTGGCCTCACCAATGCCTTGTACAATTTTAACATTACATCCCAACTTCTATACTCAATGCTCTGATTTATAAAGGCCAGCACACCAAAAGCTTTCTTTACCACCCTATCTACATGAGATTCCACTTTCAGGGAACTGTGCACAGTTATTCCCAGATCCCTCTGTTCACCTACATTCTTCAATTCCCTACCATTTACCATGTACGTCCTATTTTGATTTGTCCTGCCAAGATGTAGCACCTCACACTTATCAGCATTAAACTCCATCTGCCATCTTTCAGCCCACTCTTCCAACTGGCATAAATCTCTCTGTAGACTTTGAAACACTACTTCATTACCCGCAATCCCACCTATCTTAGTATCATCTGCATACTTACTAATCCAATTTACCACGCCATCGTCCAGATCATTGATGTACATGACAAACAACAGTGGGCCCAACACAGATCCATGTGGCACCCCACTCGTCACTGGCCTCCAACCTGACAAACAACCATCCACCATTACTCTCTGGCATCTCCCATTCAGCCACTGTTGAATCCATCTTGCTACTCCACCATTAATACCCAACCATTGAACCTTCTTAACCAACCTTCCATGAGGATCCTTGTCAAAGGCCTTACTGAAGTCCATATACACAACATCCACTGCTTTACCCTCATCAATTTCCCGAGTAACATCTTCACAAAATTCAAGAAGATTAGTTAAACATGACCTTCCAGGCACAAATCCATGTTGACTGCTCCTAATCAGACCCTGTTTATCCAGATGCTTATATATATTATCTCTAAGTATTCTTTCCATTAATTTGCCCACCACTGACGTCAAACTAACAGGTCTATAATTGCTAGGTTTACTCTTAGACCCCTTTTTAAATACAGGAACAACATGCGCAGTACGCCAATCCTCCGGCACTATTCCCGTTTCTAATGACATTTGAAATATTTCTGCCATAGCCCCATGCTATTTCTACACTAACTTCCCTCAATGTCCTAGGGAATATCCTGTCCGGATCTGGAGACTTATCCACTTTTACATTTCTCAAAAGTGTCAGTACTTCCACTTCTTTGATCCTCATAATTTCCATAGCGACTCTACTTGTTTCCCTTACCTCACATAATTCAATATCCTTCTCCTTGGTGAATACCGAAGAAAAGAAACTGTTCAATATCTCCCCCATCTCTTTTGGCTCTGCAGATAGTTGGCAACTCGGACTCTCTAATGGACCAATTTTATCCCTCGTTATCCTTTTGCTATTAATATAGCGGTAGAAACCCTTCGGATTTACTTTTACCTTACTTGCCAAAGCAACCTCATATCTTCTTTTAGCTTTTCTAATTTCTTTCTTAAGATTCTTTTTACGCTACTTCTCTACGAAAATGGGACAACCGGTAATTATACAGATAGAAAATATATTCTACCCTACTCTTGCAATTGTTGGTGTTCCTGGTAAGCAGCTAATATTAGTCTTCATGTATTTTTAATCTTCTATTCCATTTTGTTTGCGAAAAGGACACCGATGTACAGTGTTGAATAAATAGTTCACGGACGCGGTATCCACGTTGATTGTTTCGGCAGCTATCATGAGGAAACATATGTTCATTTGTCTGGGCAAAGTAACTGTATGGTACATTATCATCAAGCTTTAACTGTGTACGGAGTTTGTACGTTCACAGCTTGACCACTTGGGTTTTCTCCGGGTGCTCCGGTTTACTCCCACACTCCAAATACGTATAGGTTTGTAAGTCAATCGGCTTGGTATACATGTAAATTGTCCCATGTGTGTGTGGGGGTAGTGTTAGTGTGCGGGGATTGTTGGACTCGCTGGACCGAAGGGATGATTCTGTGCTGTATCTCTAAACTAAACATAACATTAGCTGTAAAGTACAATTTTCAGAAGTGCTTCAACAAGAGGAATGCCGGGTTTTCTGAGAAAAACAACATTAAATAAAAGAAGAATGTAAAACACTGATTGGAGGTACGAATATGGCCAATAATGCAGACACGAACTTCTTGCGCATTGGTAAAAAATGGGAAATCAAACTGAATATGAATCCCAAACCGAAACGTCGCCAGTCAGTTTACTTTAACTAATGCGGCCTGGCCCGCTGAAATACTCCAGCAGTTTTATTTTACTCAATTTTGCAACATCCGCAGTGCCTATTGTTTTGCCCGACATTTGCGTCTCGGGCTGATCTGAATCCAAGTCACATCTCGCCCTGGTTACCTGTTGTTAATGTATTTATCTACTATGCCTGTAAACCGCGGGAAAGTCAGGATGATATATTATCCTCCGCGCACTACATTAAAATATCATGGCGACCATTACCAACACCGGGCTTTTATAAGTTTCGAAGATAGACACAACAAGCTGGAGTAACTTATCTGGACAGGCAGCATCTCTGGGTAGAAGGAATGGGTGAGGTTTCGGGTCGAGACCCTTCTTCTGACTGATCTCCCACTTGCCGAGCACTTCCTTCCTTCCGACTCATGCCAGTTTGTTTACGACACGATTACCCTTGGAAAACAATGGAATGAGCGGTGGATGCATGCGAAAGGGAAAACGTGCGTGTACTATTTGTTGTAATATACAGCGTTTGTAACAGCAGAATATGTAAAAACGGGCATATTGATTGAGGTATCTGAAGGTCAGCACAGCGGCGCAGCTGGTAGAGCCACTGCCTCACATTGGCAGAGACCACGGTTCAATCCTGAATTAGGATGCTGTTTGTGTGGAGTTTGCATCTTCTCCCAGTGACCGCGCGGTTTCCTGCAGGTTCTCGGGTTTTATCCCACATGCCAAAGACGTGCCGGTTCAGAGGTCCATTGCCTTCTGTAAATTGCTCCTAGCATGTAGGGAATGGATGCGAAAGTGGCATCACATAGAAATAGAATGGGATACATAGAAGTGGGATAACATGAAGGGAACATGTGTAGATGCGTAGAGTCTTTTACCCAGAGGAAGGGAACCAAGAATCAGGGACGTATGTTTAATATGAGAGAAGAATGATTTAATAGGAACACGAGGGGCTACTTTTCCCCCCATACAGAGTAGGGTACACACAAGGAACGAGCTGCAGGATGGGGTTAATGAGGAAGGTACCAGTTTTGTAATCAAACCATTACAAAGTAGTAGGTGAACCACAAAGTTTTTATTAAAACGCATGCATAGAGAATAATACATACTGCTGCACTCGTATTATCTTGCGACTGCCGAGCTCCGGGGCGAACATTCCCTATTAATAATAATAATAATGTTTTGTTTATAGGGACAGTGCATTTTAATGAACATTTGCATGTAAATATGCGAGATTATAGCCAATCAGTAGCTAATTTCCGTCTCTAGTCCCAGGCAAAGGTAGGTGAAGTGTCTTGCCCAAGGACACAACGACAGTACACACTCCAAGCAGGATTCGAACCGGCCACCTTCAGGTTGCCAGCCGAACACTTAGCCCATTGCGCCATCTGTCGTCCTGGATTCAATTCCCGGACTGGATTACATGGTGGGATGTGTGTCGCGCATAATATATGTGGTGAAGGTTATATTGACAGAGATTAATCTGGTTGATCTGCAGTACCATAACGACATTTAAAATACACCTGAAGAGGCGCATGGATAGGATAGGTTATGAGGTTATGGGCCGAACGTAGGCAAGTGGGACATGTGGATTGGGCATCCTACTCGGCATTGGCAAGTTGGGCCGAAGAGCCTGCTTCCATGCTGTACTTATTAAAACATAATTCTTCGTATTTGCACCATCACAGTGTAAGCAGGAAAGTTGATTCCTGGGCAAAATACATCTCAGGGCACGGGTAAACACGGGGAGGTGTTACCGAGATAGAGATGACACAATCGTACGCCTTAGACCTAGACAGGCTTTATCCTCATGTCATTTATTGTGTTTCTTCAGTAAGGTATCACGTGAGCAAAATTAAGCTGCGTTTATCTGAAAGCTTTGGATACGAAGGGAATCAAACACTTTTTTTTACAGGAAGGTGAAACTAAGTTAAATGATCCTTCACAGCCTTCAGTGAGACTCACCTTCGTCTTTTCCATCAGCAATACACAACACAATGCAACGCCAAAATACACGCAAGGGTGAACAAGCGGGACACATTCAACGAATGTCTTTCATTCTCTACAGACATTCAACATCGCCATCTCCTTCAACTTCCGTGGGAACCAGATGCCTTCCGGTCCCCTTCATGGGTTGCCATAAAGAACACTTCAACAGGACTAAATATATACACAAAATACTGGAGGACCGCAGCGGAACAGGCAGAATCTCCGGAGAGTAGGAATGGGAGACTTTTCGGGTCGAGACCCTTCTTTTTCAACTGGGCTAACTAGTTTTCAATGGGTGTGCGAACTCCGTAGCCGACTTAAATTACGAAATATCTCTGTTGCTCGGGTTAAGAGTCAGTCTAACAACCCGCTTGCGTGCATGGAATATTTTTGCAGTGGTGTATCGCTGGTGATGGATTTTCCAGGGTAACTTTGACGGATTAATTGATGGCGCTTCGGTGTACTTGTGATGGGCTGTTGCCAGTATGATTTAGTTTCGTATAGATTAGGATAAACTCTCACTTCGGGGGCAGAAACGGCAAGTCTTTACCAGTACCACGCTGACAAAATAAATCGTTTTAAACTATTGGGAATAGAAATGCAACACCAGTTAAGATGGAATTCAGTTTATAATATTACTGGATATTAACAGGATTGTGATGGAGAGGAGGTCCAGTGACAGTGGGAAGATAAACCAGACGGAGATATTTCAACGTTTCAGCTTAGTTTATTGTCATATGTACCGAGAAACAGAGCAAAGATCCTATAGCGAGTTTGTACAGAGTACAGCTTTAGTTGCGTGCTAACCAGTTAGCAGAAAGACAATACATGATTACAATCGATGCATCTACAGTGTATATACATGGTAAGGGAATAACGTTTAGTGCAAGGTAAAGCCAGCGATCAAGGATAGTCCGAGGGTCACCGAAGAGGTAGGTTGCAGTTGAGCACTGCTCTCTGGTTGTGGTAGGATGATTCAGTTGCCTGATAACAGCTGTGAAGAAACTGGCTCTAAATCAGGTGGTGTGCATTTTCACACTTCTATACCTTTTGCCTGATGGGAGAGGGGAGAAGAGGGAATGGCCGGGGTGCGACTCGTCCTTGATTATGCTGCTAGCCTTGTGGAGGCAGCGTGAGGTATAAATTGAGTCACTTAAAGTTGGTTTGTGTGATGGTCTGGGCTAACTCCACAATTTGCTGCAATTTCTTACCGTCTTGGATGGAACTGTTTCCAAACCAAGCTGTGATGCATCCTGATCAAATGCTTTCTATGGCGCATCTGTAGAAGTTGATGACAGTTAGTGGACATTAACTTACTTTAATCTTTTATTTGTAGCAGATTTGCTGGCAATTGTCATTTTCTCCCGTGGAAATTGCGGACTCTCGAAATGCATCACTCGTTACCTGGTGGGCATGGCTGTGGGCGATTTCATGGTCCAGATAACTGAAGTGATCCTCTATGAGATTGTCAACGGCTACTTCCCATTCTCGATATTCAACCACACCACATTCTGCAGATGGAACCTTGTGGTCCACTTTATTTCCATCGACTGCTCGGTTGGGCTAACTGTGGCCTTCACCTTTGATCGGTTCACTGCTATATGTCATCAGTCCTTGCGGACCAAGTATTGTACTGAAAAGACGGCAGCTATGGTGATACTGGTGATGTGTTCCTTAAGCCTTTTGCAGAATGCTCCATTCTACTTTATATACGAACCGCGAGAAATAATTGACAATTTAGAGTGGTCGTGCTATGTAAAGTCCACTTTTTATACATTACCCATCTGGGTTGTATTCTTGTGGATGGAAACCGTGTTCACAACTTTTTTCCCATTTGTGTTAATTTTGCTGCTCAACTCATTACCTATCAGGCAGATTATCCTGGCAAATAGAGTGAGGAGCGGACTCCGGGCAAACAAACCAGCTGAGACGCACACTGATGCCGAGATGGAGAACCGAAGGAAATCAACAATTTTGCTTCTCGCTATTTCTGGCAGCTTTATTTTGTTGTGGATGGTTATTTTTATATATCACATATATGTGCGATTTACAGACACACAGTTTTTGGAAGCAAGTTATAACGACCCACTCACCATAATGGAACAAACTGGATATATGTTGCGGTGTTTGAGTTGTTGCACAAACACTATTATTTATGCAGTGTCCCAGAAGAAATTTAGAGAGGAAGTTAAGAAGATGGTAAAGCTCCTTTCATTCTCGTTACTAATGCAATCAAATAGGTTCGACACAAAACCTGGAGTTACTCAGTTGGACAGGCAATATATCTGTGGAGAAGAATGGGTAACGTTTTGGGTCGAGACCCTTCTTTGACAGGCTACATAAAATGTATTACTTTATCGAAAATTGACATGACTAACATTCTGCTGGAGTAACTCAGCGGGACAAGCAGCATCACTGGATAAAAATAATGTGTCTGGAGCTGAAAGGTCACCCATTCCTTCTGTCCAGAGATGCTGCCTGTCCCGCTGAGTTACTCCAGCATTTTGTGTCTAGCTTCGGTGTAAACCAGCATCTGCAGTTCCTTTCTACACATGAATAACTTCCTTTTTGTCCACATGGAAGTTATCCCAGTAGCTGTGTACATGGTAGCAATGTTACACAATTTTGAGTTTTTAAAAATCAAGTCTGCAATTTATCACATCAGATAAAGCATAAAAAGAAGTTTAATTTGACACCTAATTCACTTTCATATCTCAAGTATTTAAAAAGTTATGGCCATTTTCATACTCGGAAATTAGCATCTTGTTCCCTATTGATTTTCTATGGACATAACAAAAAAGCTGTGATCGTGGACAGTCAAAAGCCCATAACTTTCTTAAAAATTAAGAGAACTGAATGAAATTTTCAGTTATCATAGATTGAAGCATTCTGAAACAAATATAAAATAATACTACTTGGATGACCTGAAATTAAAGCATATAATTAGTTAGTTACCCAATTGTAGCTAATTTCAAACTTCAATTACTAGATCTAAACATCTATCCATTTCTTAATAAATGATTAACATTTTTAAATAGCCTAAGCGTCCAAATAATATTCACAAATAATTCACAATAAAACATGATTTTTAAATCTCATTTACATTAATTTATAGGCCAAATGTTCAATTGCTGTAAATTAAAGTCTATTTAAATCAGCTTTCGAGTGGGATCCTGTGAACGCGCTGGTTTAGAACGTTCACATTGCGGTAGATTTGTGCCCTCAAATGCCCAGAAAAATACTGCGGGATATAATGGGCCCAAAATTAGCTACTCGCAACTTTAAACTTTGTATAAAGGGATCTTAAGAAGCCCTTTTTAATGTAAAAATAAACAGCCTACCTTCTGTTGTCCCCTGTATGAGATTCGGCAGGTTGCCGGCGGTCGCGGGTTTAGAGGTAACATTTTAAACTACTATAATAATTAGATAAAGCCCTTAAAAGTAATAATAGCTAAAGCGACGGAATCCTCCAGCGATTTTTCGTTAATAATTAACTAGGCTGAACATCCTCCATTTGATCAGCTTAGGGAAAACCGCGTTTTAAACCCCCTCTAAACGGCCCCAAAATCGCGCACATCCGCAGCGACAGATTTTCAGCGACGCTTCAGGTACGCTTTGCAACATACCTATACATGGCACGCCTGGGAGTGAATACGGCTGACATATGTCATCATATCGACAAATGGTTTGACCCACTAAAGAACAACTGCGCTAATAAAAGATAGAATATAGAACAGTACAGTATAGGAACATTCCCTTCGGCCTATGACTTCACTGCTGAACACGACATCAAGTTAAACTAATCTACCTGCGCATAACCCACGTTTCTTCCATTCACTGTACATCTATGCCCTATTCAAACGTCCCTCAAACACCACTATAATACGTGGTTACATCACTACCACAACCAGCACGTTCCATGCACCGACCAATCTCAGTGGAAAAATAACATCTATTTTTCAACGATGCCCCTCTCACCTTAAAATCCAGTCCTCTAATTTTTGACATATCCATGTCAAAGTTGAAACGATTAAGGAATATGCAATTAATGATGGAAATCAATTATGCTGGGATGTGGGAAGGAAGATTGGGTTGGTTCCTGACCTGCATATGTTGTGAGTCTGTTGTTATCTAAAATGTTAAGATTAAACGAGAATTTACCAGTTTGAAGTTTGATCTTTATTTTATGAGGCGTTACGTTGAGCGATTACGTGAAGAAGAACCCCGCCAGTCCGCTTTAATCTTCAAAGCAGCGGCGTGAAATCACAGATAACAGTCATTGAAGTAACATAGTAAGATTAGAAACCTAGAAACTGCCAGATGGCCTTTGTGATATGAGGGCTGGGAGCGGTGGGCACGTAATCGCCCATCGTAACTCCTCATAAAATAAAGATCAACCTTCAAACTGGTAAAATCTTGTTTAATCTTACTATTTTACTTCGGAGTCACGTGAGTGATTCCGTGAAGACTTCAAAGCTCTGTGATTTCATGCCGTGGATACGAATCCATGCGACACACTGCCTTGGTTTACACAGGATGGGTAATAACAAATAAAGCATTCCAACATAATACAGACTTAACCAGGCTGATGCTTTATTCAACAAAAGGAAAAAATAATAGCGACCCCTCAATCCCAGGGGGATGCTACAAAACAGAATTTAGAATCGAGCGCCCAAAGGCAAGAGGTTTGTGATAGAACCTCTCAAACGGCAATTCACTGGACCATCCTGCGACCGCGAGGATTTGGTCGAGAGGGACGTCTTGTGCCCTCGCTGCTGACGTTGAAACCGCCCTGGTGGAGTGAGATTTAAACACATCAGTGTCCACTTCAGCACAAACCAGAACCTGTTTTAACCACGTAGAGATGGTCTGTACTGACACCTTGTAATGAGGCTTTTTCTGACTGACGAATACTGCCAATTCGGAGCCTCTGAGGCTCTTGGTGACCTGATGTACTGCTGTAAGTGCGTGACTACACAGAGGCGAATGTTTATGGGGTATGCCATAAAATTAAGTTTAAGCCCTGACGTCCCTGTCCTGCTCTGCTTAAGTAAATCATAAACATAAAAAGTCATGTTATTTACAGACGAATCCATCCTGTCCAGTCGAAGCTTCTGCAACGTATGGACGCGTTGCGCTGAAATCAGCGCCATGGGCATGATCACCTTGAGAGTCAGTCTGGCCAATGACAGAGATGTTGCTGGAGCCCATTGGCGAAGTAGCTCGAAAACCACGCTCACATCCCAAATTTCCGTGAATCTGGGCCTGGGGGGATTGCAGTTAAAAATACCCTCCATGAATCGCGATACTAGAGGGTGAGACCCAACAGAGTGTTGTCCCACTCCTTGGCACAGGTGGGATGACAAGGTACTCCTGGCATTATTGATGGGACTGTAGTTTAGTCGCTCATCAAAATATAATGTGGAAAGAAATTCCAACACATCAGGTACGCTTGCCGTGTGATATGATGTGTTCGACTGCAAGCAGAACATCTTCCATTTCTTCATATGAGAAATATATTGTTTTTCAGTACTATCCCTCCAGGGTGCAGTGATCACATCCACCGTACTGCCTGATAGTCCGAGCACCAAGAAAGGTATACTCAGAATCTGCAAACCAACAGATTAATACGGTCATGTAGTGGATGATTTCCCCAGTTACAGGATGAACCAGCAGGCTACTGCTCTTGGGGATAACCATAAAAGGCTTTATTTTTAGTCTTAGAATTAGTGGGAAACATGGTAGGCCAGTCGGGAACTATCAAAATACCTGAGGCAGAGTCCTACTCGATCTTATGCAAGCACATTCCACCCCAGTATAGCGAGAATGCAACTTCCGCTACCGTCCCTGGGTCTGGTTCCCATGAAGCATACTTTGATAACTGGTGATTCAATCTGGATGCAAACAAATCAATGTCTGGTAAGCCATACTGAGTGACAATCTCTTTGAATATTGCACGATTCAACATCCATTCTGTGTTGTCATTGAACTTTCGTGACCTGGTGTCTTTCACCATGTTAAATCTACCTGGTAAGTAGATAGCTGAAATCCATCTGTTTTTGCAATACACCATTGCCAAATAAGGTTAGCCAACTTATCACATGAGACCGATTTGATTCCACCCATGTGATTAATATATGCTACTGCTGTAGTATTGTCGATCTGAAGCTGCACATGCAAATCATGCATATTAGTACAATAAGCTTTTAAGCCATAGAGTGCTCCTAATAACTCTAAATAATTAATACCATGTGATTGAAGAAGTAATGCCTCATGCATATTCCACCTGCCACCACAGCTGGAGATGGTATCAGTAGCTCCCCATCCAAGAGCACTAACATCAGTTTGTAAAACAACTGAATGTCTGTCAGTTCGGATTTTCCCGGTGCAAAGACAAATATTTGCTATCCACCATTGTAACTCAGCAACAGCTTCAGCTGGTAACCGCATAGGTATATTAAAATGCACTGCGTGGCTTTTGAGTGCGTGCTCCTTTGCACGTTGTAAATTTAGATAATGCAGAGGTCCAAACTGCGCGACTGGAAAAGCAGCCACTAATTTACCACTTACACTAGCAACCTGCCGAATAGAAGTGTGTTGCTCATCAACGAGCTTGCTACATGCTTCGAGTAACTATGACCTCTTGCCTGGAGGTAGAGTCACAGGCATGTCAGTTGAATTAATGGTGAACCCCAAATAATCAATGACTCTAGATGGGATCAATTTCGATTTAACTGGATGGATGAGAAACCCCAACCTCTCAAACATGCGTTTGGTAGCTGAAACAGACAATTCAGCTGATTTCTGAGCCTTGCCTATGATTAGGATATCATCCAAATAGGCCATTGCAATAAGATTCTGATCCTGCATTAGGCCCAACACTGGTTTTAACAATTTTGTAAATATCCTAGGAGCCGACGTTAAACCATTAGGCAATGTTTTAAATTGCCACTATGGCTTCTTCTAGCTAAATTTGAAATATCTCCGATGATTGTGATGAATGGGTACCGAATAGTATGCATCTTTGAGGTCTGTGCATGCCATGTAGCATCCTTTAGAAACCAGCTGTTTGGCAGTAAGAAAAGTTTCCATTTTGAAATGTTTATACTGCACATAGGAGTTAAGCCGAGTTAGATCAAGAATGATTCGACACCCACCATCCTTCTTTTGTCTAGGAAATATATTAGAGACAAATTGGACAGATTGATGAAAAGATTTCTCAATCACCTCTTTTTTAGCTAGTATTTCAATCTCAGTTTGTACCTCTAAGGACTCTTGCTGTGAAAACGACAACGTCCGGCTAGGTGTATGCTGGGTAGGCATAATTTAAAAATTAATTCAATCCGGAAACTTACTATACTGTGCAGTATAAACGAGTCTGATGTTATACGACACCACCGATTGAAAAACAAACATAATCTCCCACCAGGTTGGCCACGAAGGCGTCCGGAGAGGACCCAGCAGCTTTAGTGGAGAGGCCGGTGTGGCGGTCGATGATGGCGCCGCCCGATGGACAAGGACAGACAAGTGGAATTGACGACACCGCTGCCGACGGAAGGAACAAAGGAGCACCCGGCGTGGGGGACGGGAATTTGTAGCATTGTAAGCACCCTTTATGGGCAACTATATCCATGCCTTGTGTGTGCAAGCAAAGAATTTCACTGAGACTTGTCACATGTGACAATAAAGTATTAATTTCAATTCAATCCAATCAACAGCCACCTCTCATAATCTATTGATCACAGGCCTTTTGTTACAAGATGCCATTCTCTGGATATGCGTAGGTTATGATAACAGACAGACAGACAGACAGACAGACAGACAGACAGACAGACAGACAGACAGACAGACAGACAGACAGACAGACAGACAGACAGACAGACAGACAGACAACCCGATAGATTTATTTATTTATTTTATTTATTTATTTATTTATTTAT
Source organism: Amblyraja radiata (assembly GCF_010909765.2). Classification (NCBI taxonomy): domain Eukaryota; kingdom Metazoa; phylum Chordata; class Chondrichthyes; order Rajiformes; family Rajidae; genus Amblyraja; species Amblyraja radiata. The sequence goes on along the minus strand of NC_045985.1, from coordinate 22,936,290 downwards.
TCCGAACCAGTAAAGACATTAAAGACATTAATAGTAACAAAATCGAAATTATCAAACAATTGGACATTACAATCAATATTTACAAAGCAATGAAAAGAACAAAAGCAAAGTTCCAATGTGTCTGTACAAGCTCGAAAAGGAGTGAGAAGAAGATTTAACTTATTAAATCTCACCCCTTTTCCCCAACACTTCTACAATGTTTAATAAGTAATAGATAGATAGATGATAGAAGATAGAAGATAGATAGATAGATAGATAGATAGATAGATAGATAGATAGATAGATAGATAGATAGATAGATAGATAGATAGATAGATAGATAGATAGATAGATAGATAGATAGATAGATAGATAGATAGCTAGATAGCTAGATAGCTAAATAGCTAGATAGATAGATAGATAGATAGATAGATAGATAGATAGATAGATAGATAGATAGATAGATAGATAGATAGATAGATAGATAGATGGATAGATAGATAGATAGATAGATAGATAGATAGATAGATAGATAGATAGATAGATAGATAGATAGATAGATAGATTTAACAAAGCCAAGAGCCCAGGCAGGACACTTTACTCAAACGGATATGCCAAGTTAATTCTATTAAGCTGACAGGAACGGAATACATTTAATATATTTCAGATCACATGCAAGTTTAGACCCCTTTATGTAAACTACTTGTTATTGTGCAATGTATGTGGGGGAATCCAATTGAAAACGCAGGCACTGTCTTATCCATATGTGTCACCGAAATGTCTACATTAATGGGAGCAGTAATGCATTTCTTCAATGGAAAGGCAGACGTTTGCCTCGTGGAATAAATCGGATCCCGACATGAAGTAGTTAAATCCGCGTAAGTGCTGAAAAACAATATTCTAATGATTACGCAACATTGAAGTGTCACTAGAGATTTCGCTGGGATATAAATACGAAGCTATTCTGAAAGAAATTGTCAAGCACATCCGTAGCACCGTCACATTAATTCTCGGATCTCCGCGATGAATCAGCCGTTAATAACGCAGATTAAATACGTGTATTATCCCATTCTTGCAATAATCGGTGTACCTGGTAAGTTATTTCCCTTCTTTATTGAACTTTTGTTACTATTGGCATTGCCATTGCTTTGGGTAGGTATCTCTTTCTCTCTCTGTCTCTCTATCTCATTTTATCTCCCCCCCCCCCTCTCTCCCTCTCTCCCCTCTCTCTCTCTCTCTCTCTCTCTCTGTCTCTCATTCTCTCTCTTCTTGTCTCTCTCTTACTCTCTCCCTCGTTCTATTGTGTATTATCCCGCTGCTGAACCGAATCCTGAGCCAGGTGAGAGCAATTAAATGTAGAGGTGAAAATCGGCATTTGAAATGTAACCTGTAAAAAATGTATAATGCATCGAGAGCAACACAATCTCTGCACGTTTAACTTCTCATCGTAAAGCTAACTCGCCATGCCAGAAGCTAATACGGTAAGTATTGAAACGCTCCCTCCAAGGCATGTATTTCCATTCTTAGGCAAGGAGACCAAAACTAGAGTTTGTGCTCTGGGCGTTGTTCCAACAAGTCCTTATACAATATAATAAGATTACCTTTCCGCTCTGATTAAAGTCGTAATAGAGGCTAACAATGTGTTCTGTTTCTTTGTGAAATAGAAAGGCAATTTAACCCCAAGAGTCCCAACGTGGTCTTCAGAACAATCAAATAATCCATCGTTTGTGGATGCCAAAACACATACAATATTGTGGAGAGCATTCTGTTATTCCAGGGATTTGCTATGAAACGCGGGGAAGTCGCGAAATGTGTATATGATTACTTGACTATAAATATAATCTGACTATAGACTTTAATAATCTACACATCGCTGATTAGGAAATCGGAGGATGAAACGGCAGCAAAATGTGTCTGGACTGGCTCGTCAAAAGAAACATTCTCTCGGTTTAACCAGAGCAACACAATTAAAACTGTCTTTATTGAAATATCATTATTGGACATATTGTAGTTCGTAGTTGTCCATTTTACTTAAACGTCTGCAATTTGGATATCTGTTGTGATACACGAGGAAGCGGATCTAAAAGTAAAACCATTTTCATAGTTTTTTATTCTACCAGGGCGAAGCTAAATTATTTGAGTGACGTTAATACAAATTGCTGCAACGAGATTGGCTGGTGTTGTTCACAGATGAAAGAGAAACGCTAATTTATTTAATTTTACTTTCTCGTTTTCAGCTAACACAATGACAATATACATCCTGTCGTGTGGAAAGTGTGGCCTTTCTAGATGCATCACGCGATATCTAGTGTGGATGGCAGCAGCTGACCTACTAGTTTTAATATTTGATGCTATTCTTTATGAAATAAAAGATGCATATTTTCCTCATTCATTCCTCAATTACACTCCTATCTGTAGCCTGAACCTGGCCCTGCTTTATTTTTCTATTGATTGTTCTGTTTGGCTGACTGTCACTTTCACGTTTGATCGACATATTGCGATATGTTATCAGAAGCTGCGAACAAGATACTGCACTCCAAAGATTGCATCAGTAGTTGTCATAACAGTATGTTGTTTGAGCATTTTACAAAATATTCCAGTCTACTTTATATTTGTACCGCGTGAAATAATTGACAATGTACCGTGGTCCTGTTTTGTAAAAGCAAGCTTCTACACCTCACCGTTTTGGGCCGCATATTTATGGTTCGAAACCGTCTTAACACCATTCGCACCATTTGCGTTGATTCTCCTGCTCAATTCATTGACCATCAAGCATATCATCATGGCTAATAGAGTGAGGAGCAAACTCCGAGGAAAGAGCAGTGAGAAGAACCAGAATGACCAAGAGATGGAGAATCGAAGGAAATCTATCATTCTACTGATCGCAATATCTGGAAATTTTCTTCTGCTGTGGGTGGTAATCTTTGCCTGCTTCATATATGTACAGTTTACAGATACCCAGTTTATGGAAACCAATTACAATGACTCTTTCATCGCTGTCGAAAAATTTGGATATATGTTAAGATGTTTAAGTACTTGCACAAACACCTTCATTTACGCGGTGTCACAGAGGAATTTCAGAGACGAGATAAAGAATGTGATCAAACGTCCTGTTGCATTCCTGGGTCATCTATTGAAATAAAATATCTGTTCTGTAATGCTACACAAATTATATCTGTAACTATTGATGTTAAGTCGTTCATTTCAGAAGTAGAAACAGAAAACTGCAGATATGTTTTCGTGGAGTGCACTGTTGAATTCTAAAAGCCTCTTGGTATTTCTTACATTTCATCATATTGGATAAAACACAATATTTCGGACTTGAAATGAATTAAATATGAGACCAGTATATATGTTGCTTCAAAGCGCGTTAAACGCAACGACACTTCAACATTCTTCGAAAAGATAGTAGGAATTCTCGTGAAAGCACCGTTTATCGCCCACTTTGTTCGATCAATTGTACTTGAGTTTGGTTTCCTGCCCAGCTGTGTTGTATTAACTGAGCTGATTGGATAGCATGCAAAACAAAGCCTTTCTCTCCACCACGGTACACGTGACAATAGTAAAGTGTAGTAAATAGACGTTTGGATATTATGCTCAAAACATTGACGAGGTCGCCTTTTGAGTATTATTTTCAGTTGTCATCACCAGGGTCTTGGAAGAATGTTGCTCAAATGGAGAGTGTGCCGTTGGGAAGATGTTGCCAGAACCCGGGGGGGGGGGGGGGGGCTGAGCTAGATGGAACGTTGAGCAGGCTGCAACTATATTCCCTGGAGCGCGGGAGGATACGGGGTGACATGATAGAGGTAGATAGGATCATGAATCGAACCGATAAGGTGAGGGCACATAGCCTTTTACCCAGAATAGGGGAATCAAGAACCAGTGGTTCAAGGTGAGGGGAAAAATAATCGGAACACGAAAGGCAATGTATTCTAATGAAGGGTGGTGGGAATATGGAATTGGCTGTCAAAGGAGGTAGTTGAGAGAGGACACAAATAGCATTTGAACGAAAACAGCAAGATGGCGCCGGAGCATGGCGACATTTCGCGTTCTGTCCCAGAATTGCAATCGTTGCACGCTTTTACCTGTGTATTATTATGTGTATAATTTGTTTGATTAGCACACAATACGAAGCGTTTCATTCAACCTGGAACACGGACAACAATAAACTTAAATAAAGCAGCTTTGCATTGAATTTATTTGTTGAGATTATTTCACCCCGGTTTCACCGAAGGCGAAGGACTTAGTGATACTATCCCGAAGAAAGCATTCGTGTGGTAGTTTATTGTATTTAGGGCATATATTATCCAAACTATGTTTTAACCGCAAGCAGTATGGAAACGCCCCCGAAGTCGATGAAGGTGAGAAAAAAAACATGTTATATTTGTATTTCGCTTAAATATGTCCGAAAGCAAACCGTCTAACTTTACATAATGAGGTAGAACATTTATGGTAACACAATCCATATTTTACTATTGCCCTCGTGTTATTTATTTATACTTTCCACAAAAGAACACCACGGTTATTATTACACCTGAGAGGAGAACGTTGACGTGGAAAGCGATCATATGCCCACTCCTGTCCCACTGAAATCATTTCCACGCACCTCGACTCCATTCTATTTCTTGTTTAAGAAGGAACTGCAGATGCTGGAAAATGGTCTACATTCCATTCTATTCCTTCTGGTCCAATCTCTCCCGACCTATGTCCAACATAACTCACGTTCTTTGTGTAATTACTTTCTGTAATGACTTCCGCTTTCCTAGCACCCGTTCTTCATTTTTTCTTGGACGTTCAGTCACACTACACCTCCACCCCCAATAGGCTTCAACGCGCTTCGTATATTCCTCGAGCACAGAACCTGCCAATTTTTCTCGACTAACATTCTCTTCTGCGCAGCGGAGCGGGTCCTTACTATGACCAACTTCTACTTCAACTCCTCCAACTTCCTCCTTATCAAATGCGTAGCTATGGGCACTCGCATGGGCCACAGCTATGCCTGCCGCTTTGTAGGGTATATTGAATCGTATGCGGACGTGACGTCGAAGGGCGAGAACCCGAAGCAAAGAAGACATAGAAATATAGAAACATAGAAAATAAGCACAGTAGGCCATTCGGCCCTTCGAGCCTGCACCGCCATTCAATATGATCATGGCTGATCATCCAACTCAGTATCCTGTACCTGCCTTCTCTCCATACCCCCTGATACCTTTAGCCACAAGGGCCACATCTAACTCCCTCTTAAATATAGCCAATGAACTGGCCTCAACCACCTTCTGTGGCAGAGAATTCAAGAGATTCACCACTCTCTGTGTGAAAAATGTTTTTCTCATCTCGGTCTTAAAAGATTTCCCCTTTATCCTTAAACTGTGACCCCTTGTTCTGGACTTCCCAAACATCGGGAACCATCTTCCTGCATCTAACCTATCCAACCCCTTTAGAATTGTGTAAGTTTCTATGAGAACCCCCCTCAATCTTCTAAATTCTAGCGAGTACAAGCCGAGTCTATCCAGTCTTTCCTCTTATGAAAGTCCTGACGTCCCAGGAATCAGTCTGGTGAACCTTCTCTGTACTCCCTCTGTGGCAAGAATGCCTTTCCTCAGATTAGGAGCCCAAAACTGTACGCAATACTCCAGGTGTAGTCTCACCAAGACCCTGAACAACTGCAGTAGAACCTCCCTTCTCCTATACTCAAATCCTTTTGCTATGGATGCTAACATACCAAAGACGATAGAGGGATATATAAGACTGAATGTAATTACATTCTATCATGTATAGTCTATTGATGTGCTGGAGCAAGTTCCACAATGACTTGCAATCAAGGATGGAATGCATATATTCTGTAGCGTAAAATATAAATCCAAAGGCTGTGCAGAAAAGCTGATGGTTCCAAGCAATATATTTCTCTTGATATTTCTATGATTCCGTTTTTAAAAGGCTGAAGCATGTTTGTGGTGCTCCTGCATCTCATATGTATGAATTGTAAGTTTTTTTTAATGCTCGCTTCGTAGCACACTGTAAAGACATCACCAATTTTGGATGAATTGCACTTTGCACACATTCCTTGCATGGTTTGCCAATGATCCATTTTGTTTGTGCAGAAGTGACACGAATTTATAGGTTCTATCTGTTACCGGGAAATGGTTGCAGCAGTTTCTTGGGCCTTAGTCTGGAAAGCAATGGCATTATCAGGATTGACCCAAAATGATGGAATAAATCAGCGAAGGTAGATACAAAATTCTGGAATTACTCAGCGACTCAGACTGTATCGCAGGAGCACACGTATAGGTGACGTTTACAGTCCGCGGTCATGCTCAGACCGATGATGGAGGGTGTAGGAGAAAGAACACTGGAAAGATAAGGTACAGGAGAAAGCTAGGTCGGTAATAGGTTGAGGCAGGATTGATGCAGCTAAGGTGGTGTATGAGAGGCAGATGATTGGACCAAGGTCATAGATGAAATGGACCGAGCTGTGTAACGGAAGGTTTGAAGGGTTTTGAATTGCGTAGCCAGAGAAAGGAATGTAGATGGGAAGATACCGGGAGAGGAGGAAAAGGTGTCAGTCCAACTAGTGTACTTGGGGGGGGGGGGGGGGGGGGGGGGGGGTAGAATAAGCTGCGTTGTGGGGAAGAGTGAATGGGGACGGGACGAGGAGAGGAGGGCGGGTGGTATTTAAACAATGACAATTCATACCATATGTTCATACCATCGGTAGAAACGTCCCCAGCAGAATATAAGATTATGCTCCTACAATTTGCATGTTGCCTCACTCTGGCAGTGGAGGAGGCCCTGGGCAGACTGGTCTGTGTGTGGGAATGGGAAGCAAACTGGTTAGCAAACGAGAGATCCCACAGAACGTGGCGGAACAAGAGCAAGAGATCGGAAAGACAGTCACCGAATCTATTTAGTCTCGCCGATGTATGGAAGTCCACATCGGGAGCAACGGGTAAATTAGATGCGGTTAGAGGACGTGCACGTGAAACGTAGAAATATAGACACATAGAATATAGGTGCAGTCGGCACTTCAAGCCTGCACCACCATTCAATGTGATCATCGCAGATCATCCGAAATCAGTATCCCGTTCCTGCTTTTTCCCCATATCCATTGATTCAGTTGGTCCTAATAGCTATATCGAACTCTCTTTTGAAAACATCCAGTGAATTGGCCTCCACTGCTTTCTGTGGCAGAGAGTTTCACAGATTCACAACACTCTGGTGGAAAAGGTTTTCCTAAATCATCTCCGTCCTAAATGGCCTACCCTTTAATCGTAAACAGGGACCACAGGTTCTGGAATCTACCAACAACGGGGACATTTTTTCGTGCATCTAGCCTGTCCAAACCCTTAAGAATTTTATATCTCACTATAAGATAGCCACTCACCCCTCTAAATACCAGCGAATACAAGCCCAGTCGAGCCATTCTTTCATAATTTGTCAGTGCCGCCGTCCCGGGTATTAACCTGGTGAACCGAATAGCAAGAATGGCTTTCCGCAAATAAGGAGACCAAAACTGCACAGGATACCCCAGCTGTGGTCTCGCCAGGGCCCTGTGCAACTATAGTAGAACATCCTTGCTCCTAGACTCAAATCCTCTCGCTATCAAGGCCAACGTGATATTTGCTTTCTTCACTGTCTGCCGTACCTTCATGCTTATTTTCAACAACTGATGTACAAGCAAACCCAGGTCTCGTTGCACCACCCCTTTTCCTAATCTGACACCATTCATATATTAATCTGCCTTGACCTTGTCACCCATTTAAACCTCACATTTATCCACATTATACAGCATCTGCCATGCATCTGGCAATTCACCCAATCTATCTAAGTCACCCTGCAGCGTCATAGCATCCAACTTGCATCTCACAGGGCCACCCAGCTTTGTGTCATCCGTAAACATGGAGATGTTGCGTTTAATTCCCTCATCTAAATCGTTAATATTTATTGGAAATAACTGGTGACCAAGCATTGAGTTTGCTGCACCCCACTAGTCGCTGCCTGCCATTCTGAAAAGGACCCGTTACTTCCTACACCTTGCCTCCTGTCTGCCAACCACTTTTTTAGCCATGCCTATACCCTACCCCCAATTCCATGTGTTCTAATTTTGCAAACTAATTTCTTGTGTGGGACCTTGGCAAAAGCTTTTTGAAAGCCCAGATATACAACATCCACTGGCTCTCCCAAATCCATTGTACTTGTTACATCCCCACAAAATTCCAGAAGATTAGTCACGCATGGTTTCGCCTTCATACATCTATGTTGACTTTGTCTGATCCTGTCTCACTTGGTTTTATTGGGTGGTGGCGAAAGAGGAGGTACAGGATTGCATGGTACCTCTCCTGCGGTTGCAGGAGAAATACCTGGGGAGGCGATGGGTTGGGTGGGACAATCCGTGACAGAAAGCGATCAGTTTGGAAGGCGGAAAGTATTTGAAATGGGAAGATGTGACTCGTGATGGGGTCACTTTGGGGTGTCGGAAATATCAAAGGATGTTAAGATGGATTCGCAGGCTGTTGTGGGTGAAGGTGACTACCAGGGGAACCCTATCCTTGTTCCGTCTGGGTAGACGGAGTGAGAGCAAAGCTACGGGAGATAGACGTGACCTGGGAGAAGGATCGAGTATGATAGCTGCGAGGAAACCATGTTGATGAAAGAGGAGATCTCGGATTGCCTACAATGATAATCACTATATTGGGGACAGATGTAATGTAGACTGAGAAATCCCTAGTTGCAAGAGGCTGGATGGGAGGAAGTGTGGCCTTATGACTACGGGTAATCTTGTAGCACACGTCATTCGATAATCTGTCCCTTGTGATGAAGGCAGAGAGATCAAGACAGGGGATAGCGGTGCCAGACAGAGCCCATGCTATTTGGAGTAGTGGATCCGTGCGTGAAGGGTCATTTCTTACAAAATTCATTGACGTTTTTGATGAGGTGACCATAATGATTAAGGCGAGTGGGAAAACGAATATTGTCGATATGCACTTTGCAAGGCGATTGAGAACATGCGCACACATAATATGGAATCCACGGAAGATTAATGGATTGATGGATTTGATTCAAATTTGACTTGGGCACAGGATGCCGGAGGGTCGTTAATCTGACGGGAGACACGGAAATCTGCAGCTGCTGGAGTCATAAAAGGTCAGTGTATTGTCATTATAATGTATGCATACTTCAAGCTACATTGTGAACTGGAATATTTGTCTCTTAAACGTGGGATGCTGACGGTTAGGCGAGGGCTAGGAACACTGATGGACGGACATGTCGGGGGTGTCGGTTAGTAAAGGCGCTGAAGGCTTGATAATCACGGTTGATCTAGTTGGAGATGTACGCAGGCGGAAAAGAGTGCTGCGATTGATAAGTGCTTTATCAATGAATGTTGGATGGCGGGATGTTACCGGAATATGCCCGAAGGCTGTATACATTTCAAGAGAATGCCTGAAATACTTGGAGAGCCAGACAAAATCAGCAGCAAGTATAGTAATAAAGATAGAGAAATAGATGATGGCTAATTACGTAGCTTGGTTTCTTCCGACATGACCGTGAACATTTTTCACCATATCGTTGATGTCAATGAACGAAGTGTGAAATCTTGCCTGGAATGAAGGCTAGTTCATAACATGGCGATACAATCAGTGCCTGCGGCCAAGTGAACAGGAACTTGACTGGGTTCAGTGCGCGGAATTAATGGACAATGGAAACTCATTGTTCTATTTTCCTTGAGTTGTGCAAGTGGGTTACGGAATCTATGTCTGATGTTTCAAGTGGAAAGCAGACAACACTATTTGCGCCGTCATAGGTAACCTAAAGTACATGACGCACAAGCCACTCAGAGTTGGGAGATATTTACGAATGATTAAATGTTGGGCCGATTCGTGATAAAAAGAACATAATTGGCGTTTCGGGTGTTTTTATGGCAAGTGTTATTTCGAAGCAAAATTAGATTAAAGAGTGAATCTGTAATTTGTGGAGCGAAAGGCACACTGTGGATGCTGAAAGCGGCAGGGTGGTAGTTTGCTACAGAATTGTTCGAGAAATGCCATGAAAAACTAAATTGTATTCCATATTTTGCGTGGTGATGTATGGACAATATGTTGCATGGTTTGCCGTTGATTTGTTTTGTTGAAAACACATGCATCCTGTATTTTCTTGGATATGGGAGTGATAGGACGTGAGCCTAAGGAGTAGGAAAGAACTCGAAACTTAGTCTTCTTATGCCTTCCCCAAATTCACAAATTTCCCTCAAGATATGGGTTGCACACCCGTAGATCACAATGGCTGTCTTGCCATCACCAATTGGCAAATTCCTGTTAGGCGATGCCATTGCCCTGGTTTGCTCAACTTATGCATGACCTTGCTGATAATGAAAGATTCCATGGAATTCGATTCAAAGTACTTCATTTTTTCTTCACTATTTATTTACTGGTCCAGATGGGAATGGTCTCAGAAACATGCCTATTCAACTTCTCTAAAGTCTATGTTCACATAGTTTCTTCAAGGCATTGTGAGTTTTTATTTACTTACCAAACCCCATTATCAGATTCACATTAAGCGGATGTTCAGCTAACATTACCAGTCAAATATTGTCTTCCCCTCTATATTCAGCGTGTGTTTCACTCTTCGATCCACACCAAGCAGTCACATTCTCTCGTTTCTCTCAGCCGTGCTCCACGTAAGCACGCCGGATATGATATATTAATTTTACCAGGTGCCGTTCCAACATTTCGATAAACTCAACATACCTCCTTGATTAAGCAGGAATTCATGTATATTTCCAGATTAGCGGAATAACTGCGCTGTTCAAAATGTGGTCTCTACTTCAGAGGGAATAAACACACACGTTCATAAATACTGAACTGTTTACTTTTATTTTCAGAATAAAGTTTGAGAGAGTGGCGTTGAACACCCAGCGACCTGTCCCACACTCGCGTCCGCTTGCAACACGGTACCTGGATATTTGGCTCAGGGAAGAGTATTCCGCAACTTCCGAGGTTTTCTACATTGCATCAGTAGTAGTCAAGCACGATAATTGTTCATTAACATACATTAGCTCTGGTTCCTCCCACCGTGGATGCTGCCTGACAGGCTGTGTGTTGCAAGTCTATATTACTAAAACTCTGATCTTGACCGCTTTTGGCCGACTGTGCTGCGATTTCCGAGAGAACGCCGCCACCTACGGCCGTCATTTTTGGCCACCTCACTCAGAGCCCCCGGAATATGCCCGCCGTATGGGTGCGGAGGATTGTTTCCGTGATGAAAAATGAGAGCGATATTAATGTTTTAACAAAATTCTCCATTCTATCTGTTCGGTGGCTGGCGGCAGGGGGTGGGACTATAAAACCAGGAAGTGTCGTGCCTCACTCAGTCTCTGCCAGACCAGGAAGGGAGAGTATCACGCTCTCTGACCTGCGAATAACACTAAACGCACGTCTACTCCACGGTGAGTGCCCTCGATGCGGCTGTAAAGTGGCTGCAGCCCTTTTAAAAAAGTCTGTGTTCACAAAATGAATTTTGGTTGTCGGGTGTCTGCAGCCCAATTGTTTGCCTCGCCTTTTTTTTCAACAAGTTTGTGTTCACAAAATGAATTTAGGTTGTCGGGTGTCTGCAGCCCAATTGATTGCCTCGCCTTTTTTTTACAAGTTTGTGTTCACAAAATGAATTTTGATTGTCGGGTGTATGCAGCCCAATTGTTTGCCTCGCCTTTTTTGAAACAGGTTTGTGTTCATAAGATGAATTTTGGTTGTCGGGTGTCTGCAGCCCAATTGTTTGCCTCGCCTGTTTAAACTAGTTTGTGCTCACAAAGTGAATTCTGGGCGTCGGGTGTCTGCAGCCCAATTGTTTGCCTCGCCTTTTTGACAAGTTTGCGTTCACAAAATGAATTTAGGTTGTCGGGTGTCTGCAGCCCAATTGATTGCCTCGCCTTTTTTTTTACAAGTTTGTGTTCACAAAATGAATTTTGGTTGTCGGATGTCTGCAGCCCAATTGTTTGCCTCACCTTTTTTTTTTAACAAGTTTGTGTTCACAAAATGAATTTTGGTTGTCGGGTGGCTGCAGCCCAATTGTTTTCCTCGGCTTTTTTTTTTAACAAGTTTGTGTTCACAAAATGGACTTTGGTTGTCGGGTGTCTGCAGCCCAGTTGTTTTCCTCGCCTATTTTATTTAACACGTTTGTGTTCACAAAATGAATTTTGGTTGTTGGGTGTCTGCAGCCCAATTGTTTGCCTTGCCTTTTTGACATGTTTGTGTTCACAAGATGAATTTTGGTTGTCGGGTGTCTGCAGCCCAATTGTTTGCCTCGCCGTTTTTTTTAAACAAGTTTGTGTTCACAAGATGACTTTTGGCTGTCCGGTGTCTGCAGCCCAATTGTTTGCCTCGTCTTTTTTTTTAACAGTTTGTGTTCACAAAATGAATTTTGGTTGTCGGGTGGCTGCAGCCCAATTGTTTTCCTCGGCTTTTTTTTTTTAACAAGTTGGTTTTCTCAAAATGAATTTTGGTTGTCGGGTGTCTGCAGCCCAATTGTTTGCCTCGCCTGTTTAAACTAGTTTGTGTTCACAAAATGAATTTTGATTGTCGGGCGTCTGCAGCCCAATTGTTTGCCTCGCCTTTTTTTTAACAGGTTTGTGTTCACAAAATGAATTTTGGTTGCCGGGTGTCAGCAGCCCAATTGTTTGCCTTGCCTTTTTGACAAGTTTGTGTTCACAAGATGAATTTTGGTTGTCGGATGTCTGCAGCCCAATTATTTGCTTCGCCGTTTTTTTTTAACATGTTTGTTTTCACAAAATGAATTTTGGTTGTCGGGTGTCTGCAGCCCAATTGTTTGTCTCTCCTTTTTTTTTAAACATGTTTGTGTAAATAAAATGAATTTTGGTTGTCGGGTGGCTGCAGCCCAATTGTTTGCCTCGACTTTTTTTTAACAGGTTTGTGTACATAAAATGATTTTGGTTGTCGGGTGTCTGCAGCCCAATTGTTTGCCTCGCCTTTTTATTTAACAAGTTTGTGTTCACAAAATGAATTTTACTTCGGAGTCACGTGAGTGACTACGTGAAGAACCCCGCCATTACGCATGCGTGTATATCGCTACACGCCTTGCAACGAGTCACAGCATGGGGGACGACGTTCCCTTACCGGCAGAATTTGAAAGCCGGGAACAGCAGGTAAGGAGACTCTGCGTTCCTTCCACTTACCTTACGGGTGGAGACATGGACCAGATCCACGAAGGCTGCGGAAAAGTTGGCGGGGGAGAACCGCGGAGTTGCGGCCAGCTGGCAGCAGCAGCCAACGGCACGCCAATCTCCCGAAATGGGAACAGCTGTGCCCGACATCGCTCCCGCAGCGGCGAAGCCGGGCGGGAAAGCGAAGCAAAAAACGGACCGAATGCCAGACTCCGATGAGTCTGACTTTGAGCAGCCGCGAGCGGCCAGTGCCCGTGAGCAGCGGGGCCGGTTGGAGCGGCTGCAGGATGGGGAGAAGCCGCGAGCGGCCAGTGCCCGTGAGGATTGGAGCGGGTTGGAGCGGCTGCAGGATCAGGAGCAGCCGCGAGTGGCCTATGCCCGAGAGCATAAGAGCCAGTTGGAGCGGCTGCTGGAGGAAATACTACAAAGTGGCAGGCTCCGGGAGATGGAGGCTAGCCACAGTGGGTAATTAGTAACCCCCACAGCAGTACCCCTTGTGGGGCTGCACAGTGTCTCTCCCTCATCAGAAGAGAGCACGGAGGGTCAATTCTGGGCTGACCCTGAAGAGGGCAGTGAACAACATACCTGGGGTGGGGTGTATACATATGCCTGGGGTGACAGAAAACATGCTGGACATGGTGTCCCAGTTTATCCAACCAGACCAAACTGGCCAAGACCTGGAGCCGAAAATAGCGGCAAGCATTGACTATATGTCATTCAACCAACTGCAGGCACTTGCACTATCAGACACCATGGCACGACATTTACCTCCAGGGAACTGCAAGTCGCTAAATGTTCCCAGTGTAAACCAGTGCATCTGGAAACATGTGGGGACATCAATTAGAACCAGGGACTTGAAAATTCAGAAAGTCCTAAAAGTCCTAACGGCAGGGATTACAGCTTTTGCCCGCACATTGAAGATGCACTGGCTTTACTCTGCAACTCACAATATGAGTTGAACAACATCAGGAAAAGTGCTATCCAACCAGCTTTAGACCCCAAATTTGCCGGCCTCTGTAAACCTGGAACCTCCAAACCGCCAATACCCCTGTACTACTATTTGGAGTGGATCTACCAAAACAAGTCAAAGAACTTAATGAAGAGGCAAAAATACTGGGGCTCATAAAAGTAACAACCAAAAGCTACTACGGCCAACAATATCACCCCTACGGACCCCCCCAGTCGGCCAATACAAACCGGAGCAAGCGCAAAAACCAGGAACACCCAACATCGGTCTTGTTTAGGCTATGGCCCAGACCGACCGTCCTGGAAAATGCGCAAGCCTTCAACACAAACCCAACAACAGACCCAGACAACGGCGCCTCGACGTCCAAGGAGGATGCCGAAGAAATAACACACCTACCACTGGTAACCATGGAGGTAGGTGGGGCTGGTTCCTTAAGAATTAAAGGGAGCATGAAAGTTGGTGGGAGATTACGATATTATTTGGATGCATGGAATAAGATAACTACCGACACTTACATTCTAAGCAGTATCCAGGGTTATACCATAGAATGTATACAAATACATAACCCTCCAGTTCAGCATGTACCGAACCGAATGTTCGTGCTCACAGGCATAGAGAAATCTAAAGCACATGCTGAACTACAGCGGCTATATAAAAAAGGAGTAATTGAACACACCCAACACGAATCACAGGAATTCGTGTCCAATATCTTTATAAAAAACAAGAAAGATGGTGGTTGCCGCATCATCATCGATTTGACCACTTTAAATACCTTTGTACAATATATTCATTTCAAGATGGACACCTTTGTTACTGCTAAGCAATTGATTTCCGAAGGCTACTACATGGCAAGCATCGATTTAAAAGATGCTTACTATACAGTACCCATAAGAGGTGACCACATAGGTTATTTCAAATTCAACTGGATGGGTCAGCACTGGCAGTACAGGGCACTACCTAATGGGCTGAGATCAGCCCCAGGTTATTCATAAACATTTTGAAACCAGCCCTAGCGTTACTGCGAAAACAAAAACATATTGGAATGGCATATCTAGATGACATATTTATTGTTGGCAAAACTTTGGAATTGACTAAACAAGCAGTAATAGCCACAAAACAATTTTTTGAAGAACTGGGATTTATCATCCATCCAGTTAAGTCTAAGTTAACGCCTTCAACAAAAATGGATTATCTGGGGTTCACCATTAACTCAGTTCTCATGTCAGTGACTTTGCCGAAATAAAAGGTTACAGCCTTAAAAGAGGCTTGCAGCGAAATCACCAAACCATCCATTAGACTGGTAGCTAGAATAATTGGGAAAATAGTGGCTGCATTTCCAGCCACACAATTTGGACCTTTACACTATCGAAATTTACAGAGAGCAAAAATAAGAGCACTCAAAATTAATGGTGGCCATTTTGACAGACAAAAGAAGTTACCAACAGAGGCCATAATGGAACTAAAATGGTGGGAACACAACATCAAGTATTGTTCCAATCCACTAATTATCAGCAACCCGTCTATGGTACTTCAAACTGATGCCAGTGCACTTGGTTGGGGAGCTACCAATTCCATCTCCAGCTGTGGAGGGAGATGGAATGCACAGGAGGCATCATTATTAAAAACACTGGGCATAAACTACCTGGAAATGTTAAGTGCATTCCATGGCCTTAAGTTATATTGTTCTGGGTTAAATCACCAGCATGTTAGACTACAAATTGACAACACCACCGTGGTAGCATAAATCAACCATATGGGTGGAAATAAATCGACATCATGTGACAATCTGGCCAACACAATTTGGCAATGGTGTATCCAGAGAAATATTTGGATATCAGCTACCTACGTACCAGGTAAACTAAATTTAGTGGCAGACACCAGGTCACGCAAATTCAATGAAAACACTGAATGGACGTTGGATACAAATGTATTTGCTGAAATTACAGCACGGTATGGAACACCAGATATCGATCTTTTCGAATCCAGGCTCAATCACCAGCTATCAAATTATGTTTCATGGGAACCAGACCCTGGGGCAGCAGTAACAGATGCATTTTCGCTGCATTGGGGGAAATTGTTTATTTATGCATTCCCTCCTTTCTGCCTCATCAGTCGGTTATTAAGGAAAATACAACAAGACTCTGCGTCTGGTATTTTGATAGGACCCGATTGGCCTACTCAACCAAGGTATCCCGGTGATACTAGACATGGTATTCCATATAACCATATAACCATATAACAATTACAGCACGGAAACAGGCCATCTCGACCCCTCTAGTCCGTGCCGAACACATAATCTCCCCTAGTCCCATATACCTGCGCTCAGACCATAACCCTCCATTCCTTTCCCATCCATATAACTATCCAATTTATTTTTAAATGATAAAAACGAACCTGCCTCCACCACCTTCACTGGAAGCTCATTCCACACAGCTACCACTCTCTGAGTAAAGAAGTTCCCCCTCATGTTACCCCTACACTTCAGTCCCTTAATTCTCAAGTCATGTCCCCTTGTTTGAATCTTCCCTACTCTCAGTGGAAAAAGCTTTTCCACGTCAACTCTGTCTAACCCTCTCATCATTTAAAAAACCTCTATCAAGTCCCCCCTTAACCTTCTGCGCTCCAAAGAATAAAGCCCTAACTTGTTCAACCTTTCTCTGTAACTTAGTTGCTGAAACCCAGGCAACATTCTAGTAAATCTCCTCTGTACTCTCTCTATTTTGTTGACATCCTTCCTATAATTAGGCGACCAAAATTGTACACCATACTCCAGAATTGGCCTCACCAATGCCTTGTACAATTTTAACATTACATCCCAACTTCTATACTCAATGCTCTGATTTATAAAGGCCAGCACACCAAAAGCTTTCTTTACCACCCTATCTACATGAGATTCCACTTTCATGGAACTGTGCACAGTTATTCCCAGATCCCTCTGTTCACCTACATTCTTCAATTCCCTACCATTTACCATGTACGTCCTATTTTGATTTGTCCTGCCAAGATGTAGCACCTCACACTTATCAGCATTAAACTCCATCTGCCATCTTTCAGCCCACTCTTCCAACTGGCATAAATATCTCTGTAGACTTTGAAACTCTTCTTCATTACCCGCAACCCCTCCTATCTTAGTATCATCTGCATACTTACTAATCCAATTTACCACACCATCGTCCAGATCATTGATGTACATGACAAACAACAGTGGACCCAACACAGATCCCTGTGGCACCCCACTCGTCACTGGCCTCCAACCTGACAAACAACCATCCACCATTACTCTCTGGCATCTCCCATTCAGCCACTGTTGAATCCATCTTGCTACTCCACCATTAATACCCAACCATTGAACCTTCTTAACCAACCTTCCATGAGGAACCTTGTCAAAGGCCTTACTGAAGTCCATATACACAACATCCACTGCTTTACCCTCAACAATTTCCCGAGTAACATCTTCAAAAAATTCAAGAAGATTAGTTAAACATGACCTTCCAGGCACAAATCCATGTTGACTGTTGCTAATCAGACCCTGTTTATCCAGATGCTTATATATATTATCTCTAAGTATTCTTTCCATTAATTTTCCCACCACTGACGTCAAACTAATAGGTCTATAATTGCTAGGTTTACTCTTAGACCCCTTTTTAAACAATGGAACAACATGCGCAGTACGCCAATCCTCCGGCACTATTCCCGTTTCTAATGACATTTGAAATATTTCTGCCATAGCCCCTGCTATTTCTACACTAACTTCCCTCAATGTCCTAGGGAATATCCTGTCCGGACCTGGAGACTTATCCACTTTTATATTTCTCAAAAGTGTCAGTACTTCCTCTTCTTTGATCCTCATAGTTTCCATAGCTACTCTACTTGTTTCCCTTACCTCACATAATTCAATATCCTTCTCCTTGGTGAATACCGAAGAAAAGAATCTGTTCAATATCTCCCCCATCTCTTTTGGCTCTGCAGATAGTTGGCCACTCTGACTCTCTAATGGACCAATTTTATCCCTCGTTATCCTTTTGCTATTAATATAGCGGTAGAAACCCTTCGGATTTACTTTTACCTTACTTGCCAAAGCAACCTCATATCTTCTTTTAGCTTTTCTAATTTCTTTCTTAAGATTCTTTTTACATTCTTTATACTCCTCAAGCACCTCATTTATTCCATGCTGTCTATAACTATTGTAGATATCCCTCTTTTTCCGAACCAAGTGTCCAATTTCCCTTGAAAACCATGGCTCTTTACAATTTTTACGATGTCCTTTCAACCGAACAGGGACATAAAGATTCTGTACTCTTAAAATTTCACCTTTAAATGTACTCCATTTCTCTTCCACATCTTTCCCATAAAACAAACTGTCCCAATTTACTCCTTTTAAATCCTTTCGCATCTCCTCAAAGTTAGCCTTTCTCCAATCAAAAATCTCAACCCTAGGTCCAGTTTTGTCCCTCTCCATAATTATATTGAAACTAATGGTATTGTGATCACTGGACCCGAACTGTTCCCCAACGCATACCTCTGCCACCTGACCCATCTCATTTCCTAACAGGAGGTCCAGTACCGCCCCTTCTCTAGTAGGTACTTCTATGTATTGTTGCAAAAAACTATCCTGCACACATTTTACAAACTCCAACCCATCCAGCCCATTTACAGAATGTGTTTCCCAGTCTATGTGTGGAAAATTGAAATCTCCCACAATCACTACCTTGTGCTTACTACTAATATCTGCAATCTCCTTACATATTTGCTCTTCCAATTCTCGCTCCCCATTTGGCGGTCTATAATACACCCCTATAAGTGTTGCTACCCCTTTCCCATTTCTCAGTTCCACCCAAATGGCCTCCCTAGACGAGCCCTCTAATCTATCCTGCCAAAGCACTGCTGTAATATCTTCCCTGATAAGCAATGCAACACCTCCACCTCTTGCCCCTCCAATTCTATCACACCTGAAGCAACGAAATCCTGGAATATTTAGTTTCCAATCACAGCCCTCCTGCAACCATGTTTCACTGATCGCCACAACATCATACTTCGAACCATGCATCACCATCCGTCATAGTCCAAGTTTACTGGTCCATCCGGTAACACAGGAAAGTCACCCCTGTCATAATCATACAAACTTATTAACTTGTAGAATTTGAAAGCGCCACTACAACACCTGGGACTGACGGACCGAACAATGCATATGATTGCATCGGCCCACAGACAGTCCACCAAAAAACAGTACTTGGTGCACATCAAGAAATGGGGGAAGTACTGTCACGACAATAACCTTAACCACAGATCAAACAACATTCCGTCTGTTCTGGAATTTCTGGCAAGCCCCCACTATGAAGCCTCAGCTATAGT
>NC_045985.1:22864321-22911821 GCF_010909765.2 Amblyraja radiata | reverse complement strand
TGCTGAGAGAATGGAGTAGCTGGGCTTGTACACTCTGGAGTTTAGAAGGATGAGAGGATATCTCATTGAAACATATAAGATTGTTAAGGGCTTGGATACATTAGAGGCAGGAAACATAGTCCCGATGTTGGGGGAGTCCGGTACTAGGGGCCACAGTTTAAGAATAAGGAGTAAGCTATTTAGAACGGAGACGAGGAAACACTCTTTCTCACAGAGAGTGGTGAGTCTGTGGAATTCTCTGCCTCAGTGGGCGGTGGAGGCAGGTTCTCTGGACGCTTTCAAGAGAGAGCTAGATATGGCTCTTAAAAATAGCGGTGTCAGGGGAAATGGGGAGAAGGCAGGAACGGTATACTGATTGGGGATTATCAGCCCTGATCACACTGAATGGCAGTGCTGGCTCGAAGTGCCAAATTGCCTACTCTTGCACCTATTGTCTATTGGCTATTGTCTATTGATATTAATGTCACAGAACATGAAACAGTTGACCATATATAGAAATGAAATTGGCAAGTGTTATCCCGTCTGCGCACCCTTTCGTCCACATGGAACTGTTTCGCCGCATTGAGGTTAAGGGCTGGGTAGATGTTCCAACTCCTTGACACAACCTTTCCGATGCTTTGCCTGTACTCCGTTTCATCATTCTGATCGGACGAACTTAAAGATAGCGCAGTCAGTGGATATGGGGATAAGGCAGGAACGGGGTACCGATTGGGGATGATCAGCCATGATCACATTGAATGGCGGTGCTGGCTCTAAGGGCCGAATGGCCTTCTCTTGCTCCAATTATCTATTGTCTATTGAAGCGACAATAGTGGCAACGTCCCAAATGTAATGGTCGAGTTGGTGTTTTAGGGTGAACATTGCATTCACATTTATGATCTAACTTATGTAAAAATATGACGTTGCAACACGATGAACTACCTCGCGTTCTGGCTACTGTTAGTCCTAATGGGTTGCATGAGAACTATCTGTCAGCAATGCACAGTAAGGTGGACGTGTCACACCTACGGCGCGGTTGCGTGACAAATAATATGCATAAAAAGACAGAGTTCCCATCGTTGATTGAGCGTGGTGCCCCTGAATTTCTTGCATGTAGATTCCTTGAAAGCCGTGCCACGCCACTCATTGACCCGACAACTAAACATCGGGAATGCCACAATCTGCACTGTAAAACCCTTCTTAGTCTACCAATACATCCACAACATTTCAATCCCCTCTCAGCCACAAAAATATATTTGTTGACGATTAAATGTGGCGGAACCATCTTAAAGCAGCGCGCGTTGGCTAGCTTCTGAGGTTAAAAATGTAATCTTCATGAAATGTAAATGTTGCATCATCTTCACAATGTTATCTTATTCTGATGTATTTTAGTGTTTTGCGTTGTTTATAACTACCCTCGTTCGTTGCAATAACACCCACTGATAAAGAAGTCCGGCAATATATTAAAGTTATAATTACTCCCAAAACCACGGTTGACAAATCTTTTAGTATAATGCATGGGACATCTGATGATTTTCACTGTGTGTAGATTAGAACCAATTGTTAGAATGCATTGACATAGCCGCCCGACTCATTACCAACATCAAATCCTGGCACCACATCACCCCAGTCCTCAAAGAACTTCACTGGCTTCCCATTTCCCACCGGATCATCTACAAAGTCCTGATCCTCACCTACAAAGCCCTCAACCACTTGCCCCCCCCCCCCCCCCTTATCTCACTGACCTCCTCTCCACCTACCAACCCTCACGGTCCCTCAGGTCCATTTCAGCCGGTCTCCTCTCCATTCTGAAATCCAACCTCTGCACGTTTGGAGACAGAGCCTTCTCCAGGGCAGCTCCCAGGCTCTGTAACTCCCTCCCACAATTGATCCGAACTTCTGAGTCCCTCACCATCTTCCAGTCCCGCCTCAAGACCCATCTCTTCACCTCTGCATACCCTTAGTCCCATGTCCCCCACCCCTTTGCATCTCTGTCTTACTGCTCTATTTTGTTTTGTTCTTGACTCACCATGTAAAGCGACTTTGAGTCCTTGAAAAGCGCTATGCAAATAAAATGTATTATTATTATTATTATAAACGTTATTGCACAGCTTAACGGCCATGACTAAATTTAACTTGGAATTTACATTGGACCCCAAAACGCGTCAAAAACAATTTCAAGGATGCTCACCGGCAGATTCGCTTCACTTGTTGATCTATATACTACTTCCCGATGGGTGATCAGGCAGAAGGAGGCATCTCCGGCAATACCATGCGCATGGATTCGCCTAGAATGCCAGCATCCTTTGGCGAGAGTGCCAATATAAAGCAGAGCGTTCCGGTGGCGCCATGGAGCAGTAAGAGGCGCACCACTTAGCTCCGCTCCGAAAAACGCGTTAAAATACCTGCAAAATAAAAAGGGACTGAAGGTAAAACACTTACCGGCAGATGCCCGACGCCGCGTACGAGACGTCATCAGAAATCGACGCGATCCCGACTGGATACCGGTATATTAAATGAAAAGAAAGGGTCGCAAAAGGAATCTGCCTACACCACCTCTGGTTAGACACAGAACTAGAAGGCATATTCTACAAGAGGAAGGTGAATAAACTTTTCAAGATTCTGAGGAAGAAAGATTTATATCTACTATGGAAGAGCAAGAACATGATCAAGCTCTAAGACTGGGTATGGTAAAATACATTAGAGAAGTGCTGGCTGAAAAGCTGGAAAACCTAGAAACAAAACTTAAAGTTCAACTTAATGCTGGGAAAACACAAATCTGTGGAAACATTGACACTCTACAAGTTCAAATTGAGGAGGTGAACACCTCTTTGAAAGTAGAAATTAAAAGGGTCGAAAAGGATATCAGCAGTAAGCTGGAACCCATCCTTCTCACCTCAAAGAAACAAGGCGACGCAATCAGAGAACTGGAGGCTGCAACTGCGGACATCTCTCAGACAACTTTAAGATTGAAGAAAGAACTCGACCCGCGTCTCTGGACAATTGGCCAGAATGGCCGAAAAATGCATAGACCTCGAAGGTCGTTCTAAACGCCAAATTTTAAGTGATGTTGGGGTGAAGGAAGGGAAGGAAGTTGGAAAAGATTCTCAGGAATTTACTGCCAACTTACTCCAACACTTACTTAAGCTGCCTTAGATATCTAAAATGGATCGGGCACATCGGGCTCAGAGAGTCCAACCAGGAGCTGGAGCTCCAGCAAGACAACTTATTCTGAGACTACACAACCCATCAGTTCTTGAAGACATCATGAAGAAAGTTGCAAGCGAAAGAAAGCTGATGTTTGAAGGAGACAACATAAGAATCTTCAGAGATTATCCAGCAGATCTTGTAAAAAAAAGAGCACTTTTCTCCAAGTCGCGTGTTATCCTCAGAGGCATACCAGGCTTAAGATATGGACTAATGTATCCAGCCAAACTAAGGGTCACATACAGAGATTCGAAGCGTTTCTTCACCGACCCAGAAGATGCATATAAATATGCGCAAGACATAGCAAAGGACATGTAGATAAGTATCATTTGGCATAGCTCTGAATAAAATTGCATTTACTTTAACGGACTATTAGCAAGGCTATGCTTTACTTACCCAACTTGTTATGTCATGTGTTTAAGCTACGCCTTTTACATGTATTTATAAGGAGGTAGAGTGATATAATGTGTTTTTCAAAAAAAGGTGTAAACGTCTTAGTATAAGATGGCCGACAGGCTAACAGGCGATTAAATGTAGACTAATTTATCGGAGATAGAAATGGAATGCGGGGGGAGGAGGAGGATCCGTGCAGGAGGAGACGATCAAGGTCTCCCGGAATAACTCGGCTGAGAACTCAATTTAAACCTATAATAAATATATAATATCGTGTGAGAAACATCAGGAAGAACTGAAGCTATTTTGTGAAACGGGCTGATCTGTGTGATTTGTGCAGCTGGGCGTGAACACAAGTCTCACAGCTTCATGCCGGTAGATGAAGCTGTTGCAATCTTCAAGTTAAAAGCAAACCGATTCTGATCGCATCATTGTGTCATGTCGTGCTTATTTTCTGACATTTTTCTTCTCTGATCTGAATCCCAACCCCAGGATCAGGTGAGATCTACCTTCGAATCCCTCACAGAAAATAAATCAGATATCCAGGAAATGGAGCAGGAACAGAAAGAGAGCATTTCTGGATTTCAGGTTTGTGCCGCCGATTTAATGTTCTTGTGTGGATTTGATCCCTGTGATGGGTGCAATAAACTGGCACCTCTATAGAGCTCAGTAGTCGAGGGCCAGAACTCTTGGGAGTGGTTGAGCAGCCAAGGACTTAAACAATAGGTGCAGAAGTAGGCCATTTGGCCCTTTCGAGCCAGCACCGCCATTCAATGTGATCATGGCTGATAATCCCCAAATAGTACCCCGTTTCTGCCTTCTCCCCATATCCCCTGACTTTACTCCCTGGAGCGCAGCAGCCTGAAGAATGGTACGTGGTAGGTGTATAATATATTGAAACGGAATGATACGTTGGATGGTCAGTCTTTTACCCTTAGTAGGGGGGTCGAGAGTGTGAGGGTATAGGTATTAGATTAGAGGGAAAAGATTTAAAACAAACATGAAAGACAACTTTGGTAGTGGGTTCATGGAACGAGCTGCCAGATGAGGTAGTTGAGACGAGTACCCTAACAACATTTCAAAGATAGTCAAACAAATTTGTGGAGAGAAAGGTTTTAGAACTATCTGGGCCAAGTGCGGACAGGTGGAAATAGCGCAGTCTTGGTGGGTATAGTCAAGTCAAGTCAAGTTTATTCGTCGCATACACATACGAGATGTGCAGTGAAATGAAAAGTGGGAATGCTCGCGAATTGTGCAAAAAGTCAAAGAAACAAACAACCAAACAAACTACAAACAGAATGTAACAGAATCACATGTTCTTTTTCATATTAAATATTGTGGGCGGAAGGAAAATAACCAAGCACGTTTAATATAACACCCCTTGCTGTGTGACTCTATGAAGTCTGTCATTCGAAGTGGTGCTGCTGTCTGCTAGTTCTGGTGACCTGGTTCTGTCCACTGAGGGTTAATGGACACACAAAATGTAATAGGTTGCAGGGAATTGTACTGGGGAATTGGGAATGATGTGATTGCACACCACTTTCACCAAATATTCCAGAATTATCAAGAGGAGCTCTTGAATTGCCAAGGTAATGAAAGCTCTGGATTAAATACATATAAATGTGATTAGTGTATATATGTACAGAACCCAGCATGGACATAGAAACATAGCAACATAGAAAATAGGTGCAGGAGTAGGCCATTCGGCCCTTCGAGCCTGCACCGCCATTCAATATGATCATGGCTGATCACCCAACTCATTATCCTGTACCTGCCATTTCTCCATACCCCCTGATCCCTTTAGCCACAAGGGCCACATCTAACTCCATCTTAAATATAGCCAACGAACTGGCCTCAACTACCTTCTGTGGCACAGAATTCCAGAGATTCACCACTCTCTGTGTGAAAAATGTTTTCCTCATCTCGGTCCTGGAAGATTTCCCCCTTATCCTTAAACTGTGACCCCTTGTTCTGGACTTCCCCAACATCGGAAACAATCTTCCTGCATCTAGCCTGTCCAACCCCTTAAGAATTTTGTAAGTTTCTATAAGATCCCCCCTCAATTTTCTAAATTCTAGCGAGTACAAACCGAGTCTATCCAGTCTTTCTTCATATGAAATCCTGACATCCCAGGAATCAGTCTGGTGAACCTTCTCTGTACTCCCTCTATGGCAAGAATGTCTTTCCTCAGATTAGGAGAACACAACTGTACCCAATACTCCAGGTGTGGTCTAACCAAGACCCTGTACAACTGCAGTAGAACCTCCCTGCTCCTATACTCAAATCCTTTTGCTATGAATGCTAACATACAATTCGCCTTCTTCACTGCCTGCTGCACCTGCATGCCTACTTTTAATGACTGGTGTACCATGACACCCAGGTCTCGTTGCATCTCCCCCTTTCCTAACCGGCCACCATTCAGATAAAGTCTACTTTCCTGTTTTTGCCACCAAAGTGGATAACCTCACACTTATCCACATTATACTGCATCTGCCATGCATTTGCCCACTCACCCAGCCTATCCAAGTCACCTTGCAGCCTCCTAGCATCCTCCTCACAGCTAACACTGCCCCCCAGCTTCGTGCCATCCGCAAACTTGGAGATGTTGCATTCAATTCCCTCGTCCAAATCATTAATATATATCGTAAATAGCTGGGGTCCTAGCACTGAGCCTTGCGGTACACCACTAGTCACTGCCTGCCATTGTGAAAATGACCCGTTTACTCCTACACTTTGCTGTTGGGCCGAAGGCATATTTCTGCACTCCAGCACATGACATTGATTCGCCTAATGTCACCTTCCAAGTCATGAGGAAACACAGCAGAGTGACATAATATATTGATTCTCATCTTTCATCTGACAGAAACAGTCACACAGCCTTCAGTCACAGGTCACATCCCAGTTTGCTGAACTGCACCCGTTTCTCACTGAGAAAGAGCAGCGCTTACTCGGGGATATCCGAGAAGAAGAGGCGAAGATTCTAAAAGCAAAGGAGAAAAATCTTCAAGAGATTCAAGAGAATTTAAATTCCATTCGGGAGGGACTGTCAAAGTGACAGGAACAGAAAGTCCAGAAGGACGGCGTGATGTTTCTGAAGGTGAGGTGTTGCACTACAGTATGGCGAAGTGAAAGTGCACCGTCAGAATGTGTGGGTTAAATTTCGGAAATAAATGCATCATTTACCATTAATTGAGAACGGTGTCAAAGTTCCATCTATTCCATTTACTCACACATCCAACAACAATGCTCCAAATACCAGGAATCCTCATGTATTTATCCTACTTCGACTTAAATTGATCTGCAATATGGTCTTCAGGCCATCCGCTGTATTCCACGTTCTACTTACTGCAGCACTTGCGGAGTTTTTTTAAAGGCCATCATACATTTCAGCTTTGATTTTTGGTCTCCCCACAAGCAGTGATAATATTTCCAACCCCCACCCATTTAAATCCGACGATGATCCTAAAATATTCCATCCCATTATCTCTGACATCTTCTCCAGATAAAATCCCACGACCTGCCCGGTCTTACTCGTAAGTTGCATACTCGCAGTTATTTTCCTCCACATATGCTTTCCCCCATGTTCAATATCTCTACGACAATATTCACTTTCTGTCTGTGTGACAGCGGCAAAGAGTTGAGAAGTGGGAATTATCAGAGGGTTTTTTCTGTGAGCAATTTGGTGAAATGCCCGCCGTCGGGATCATCTTAGTCTATTGAGATTTGTGTTGTATTTATTTCAGGAGGAAGCTGTTCGCAAGAGCAGGCAGGTCATGCTTTTGACTGAAACAATGTTTGTTGTTATAGTACAGCTAAAAAACCCCAGCTCATGCTCAGTTACTAACCAGCTGTTAAATATTTGCAGGGTTATTGATGAAACCAAAACAATGTTAGTGGTAGATGGCGCGTTGCCCATTGAAAAGTATGATCGCACCTTTTTCTACAACATGGCATTGAAAGAAACATCTGATATCATCAACCGAGCTAAAACTAATAACTTTTCCATTGTTCTTTTTTAAGATCTTTATGCAATTCTTATATGTGAAAATTGATGGTATTAATGGACTCTGGGGGAAGCATCACAGAGACAGAGAGCAAAGTTTGTTTGCACTTGAACAAATCCTTGTTCCTGTGTGGGTGACAAAAATGCGGGAGAAACTCATCGGGTGAGGCAGCTTCGATGGAGCGAAGGAAATAGGCGACGTTTCGTGTCGGGACACTTCTTCAGACTGAAGAAGGGTCTCGACCCAAAACGTCGCATATTTCTTCACTACATATATGCTGCCTCACCCGCTGAGGTTCTTCAATATTTTTGTCTACCTTTGATTTCCCAGCACCTGCCGTTCCTTCTTAAACACTTGTTCCTGGGTGAATTAGTTTGCTGTGCTGGTGTCAGGTCTCGCGTTTGATCTAGTTTCTGTTTCTTATTGGTTTTTAGTATTAGAGTTTGCATTCTTGTTTTATTTTGGTGTCTCACATCTCCTCTTGTTTCAGGTCCCATTTCCTGTCAGGTCGTTTACCCTCATGTGATTGTTGGCCACGCCCTGATGTGTTTCACTTGTGTCTCGTTATCCCCTGCTAGTCTGTTGGCCACGCCCTGATGTGTTTCACCTGTGTCTCGTTATCCCCTGCTAGTCTGTATTTAAGCCTTTTGTGTTTTAGTTCCCATTGCCAGTTCGTGGTGTATGCTACTTGGTATCACCTCGTTCCAGCTCTCGAAATCTTGTGACCTTGTGATCTCGACCTTTGCCTGTATTTTCGACCACTGGTTCTTGCCTGATCCTATATGGTACTGTTGCCTCTGTTTTGCCTACCTGTGTACTGACTTGGACCGATTAAACGCCGAAGACTGATCTGCCCTGTGTCTGAGCCTGCATTTGTGTCCTCCTCCTCGTTCAGCTCTGACATTACGAACTGGCCAACAATGGACTCAGCGGGCTCTGATCCTTTTCGTGCAGCGCTCCAGAAGCAAGAGGAGCGCATCTCGCATTACGAGGGTCAACTCTCCTCGATCGTCGCCGGGTTCCGGGATCTCGGCGAGCGTCAGCAGGGGTTCCAGGCAGACATCGGTTCACAGGTGAACACTTTAAGTTCTCGGTTTGAAGACCCGGTTACTCGGCTGAATTCTTTGTTTCCTGCTGCGGCTCCCGTCACTGCCGAGTCTGTTTCCTTGTCTGTGTCTCCAGGAGCTCCGATGGCCGCGGCTGCTGCAGCATCTCCATTCGTCCACCTGGCAAGACCGGAACACTTTTCGGGGGAATCGGAGAAATGTAGACCTTTTTTGATTCAGTGTGGACTGCATTTCGAACTTCAAGCGGCTTCCTTTCCATCAGAACGCTCAAGGGTAGCCTTTATCATCACGCACCTGTCGGGTAGGGCGGAGGCTTGGGCCACGGCGGAGTGGTCTCGGAATTCTCCTGTTTGCCAGACATCGGTCCTGTTCATGGAAGCTCTGTACCGCACGTTTGATTACTCCAATCCTGGCCGAGAGGCTTCACAGAACCTGGTCTCCATGAAACAAGGTAATCGCTCTGTTATGGATTTTGCTATTGACTTTCGAACTGTTGCTGCTAAGGGTGGATGGAATGAGGCTGCTTTGTTGGATGCTTTTCGCAATGGATTGTCTGAAGCTATCAAAGATCAATTGGCTCCTCTAACCCTGCCTTCCGACGTCGAGTCTATGATTTCCCTGGCTATCCAAATTGACGCTAGGCTCAGAGAGAGAGTTCGAGAGAGGAGATCGGCTGCAGTTCGGTCCTCCTCCCAGCAGTGGCGGCAGCGTCGCTCTTCACCTTCCAGTCGGGTCTTCTTCCCTCTCGGCCGGTCCAGTCAGCCTACAGCGCCACCTGCATCTTCGGAGGAGCCCATGCAGGTGGGACGAGCCAAACTCAGTCCGGAGGAACGGCAGCACCGCCTAAGGGAGGGGAGGTGTTTTTACTGTGGTGAACTGGGACATTTGTTGAACAGCTGTTCAGTAAAAGACAAAGCTCACCAATGAAAGAGAGGACATTGTTGAGTTGTACCGCTCCCGCTCCTATGAGCCGTTCCTCTCGTCCATTGTCGACGGTACAATTGTTGGTGCATTCCCAGTGGCACTCCCTGCAGGCTTTGGTTGATTCTGGGGCAGATGAGAACTTCATGGACATTCGTTTAGCTGATGAATTGAAGCTGGAACGTGAACAGCTTCAAGATCCTATGGAGGCTAGTGCACTGGATGGGCGCCTACTGTACAGGGTAATTCACCGAACTCAACCTGTTCAACTCATCGTGGCAGGTAATCACCTTGAGACCATCAGTTTTCATCTCCTCGACTGTCCTCTTCATCCTCTGGTTTTGGGGCTCCCTTGGCTGTCTTACCATAATCCTCACATGAACTGGGGTACTGGGGAAGTAATTTCTTGGGGGAATAACTGTAAACTCATCTATCTGCATGATTCTTCTCCTGAGTCTATGAAGGATCCGTCAAGGAGCAGTTTGCTGGGATCTTCCAGGACCACCCTCCGGCAGCCTCCCCGTTCAAGGGAGGAGGATTTTCCAGATCTCACCAAGGTTCCCTCATATTATCTAGACCTAAAGGAGGTGTTCAACAAGGCCAAGGCCACATCTCTTCCGCCGCATAGACCGTACGACTGCTGCATCGACCTTCTGCCAGGTACAGCGCCTCCTAAGGGCCATCTCTACTCCTGGTGTTCACCTGAGCGGCTCGCCATGGAAAAGTACATTGACGATGCCCTTGCTGCTGGGATCATCAGACCTTCTTCTTCACCTGCAGGAGCTGGATTCTTCTTTGTGGATAAGAAGGATGGAACACTTCGGCCCTGCATTGACTACAGATGACTCAATGACATTACTGTTAAGAACAGATACCCTCTTCCTCTTATCTCCTCTGCATTTGAACTGTTAAAATACGCTGCAGTATTCACTAAGTTAGATCTTAGAAATGCGTATCATCTGGTGAGGATAAGGGACGGGGATGAATGGAAAACTGCGTTTAACACACCCAGTGGTCATTATGAATATCTGGTCATGCCGTTTGGTCTTACTAATGCTCCAGCAGTTTTTCAAGGCATGGTTAATGATGTACTACGGGACATGCTGAACCGATTTGTGTTTGTGTACCTTGATGACATTTTGATTTTTTCTCCAGACGAGACTTCCCATGTGCAGCATGTACACCAGGTGCTAGAACGTTTTCTCCTGAATGATCTGTTTGTGAAAGCTGAGAAATGTGAATTTCATGTTAACACTGTTCAATTCCTTGGTTTTGTTGTATCACCTGCTGGTATACAGATGGACCCGAGCAAGGTCAGTGCTGTGGCCACCTGGCCTACACCCACCAGTCGTAAGCGACTTCAGGGGTTCCTTGGGTTTGCTAATTTTTATAGGAAGTTTATCCGGAACTTTAGTGTCACTGCTGCACCACTCCATGCTCTTACCTCACCCCACGTGCCTTTCTCTTGGTCCTCTCAAGCAGAAACTGCATTTATGAGACGCAAGAGGAGCTTCTCCTCAGCCCCCATCCTGGTTCACCCTGACCCGTCACTCCAGTTCGTGGTTGAGGTGGACGCCTCGGGTGTGGGCATCGGGGCCGTACTCTCACAGAAATCCCCCACAGATGGTCGATTACATCCCTGCGCTTTCCTCTCAAAGAAGCTTTCTCCTGCTGAGAGAAATTACGATGTGGGTAACCGTGAACTGTTAGCGGTTAAAACAGCCTTGGAGGAATGGAGACATTGGTTGGAGGGTACCAAGCAGCCGTTTCTAGTTTGGACAGACCACAAAAACCTGGAATACATCAAGTCAGCCGAACGCCTCAACTCGCGCCAAGCAAGGTGGGCTCTCTTCTTTAATCGATTTGATTTTGTACTGTCTTACCGCCCTGGTGCCAAGAATGGCAAACCTGATGCTCTCTCCAGACAGTTTGATCCTGACCCATCCCCTAAGGTTTCATCTCCCATTCTGCCTGCTTCCTGTTTTGTTGGGGCGGTTACTTGGGAGATTGAGAAGAGAGTTTCCGAGGCAACTGCTGGTGTTCAGTCTCCGCTAGGGTGTCCTTCTAATCGTCTGTTTGTTCCCGAGTCTCTTCGTTCACAGGTGATTCACTGGGCTCATACGTCTCGGATCTCCTGTCATCCCGGTGTCCGCCGAACCCTGTTTGTGGCCAAACAGCGGTTTTGGTGGCCTTCCATGGAGAGGGGGATTAAGGAGTACGTCGCCGCCTGCAGTATTTGTGCTCAGAACAAGACCTCCCGTCGGGCCGCCTTTGGCCTCCTGAATCCGCTGCCTGTCCCCTCACGCCCCTGGTCAGACATCTCCATGGACTTTGTCACGGGCTTGCCCTTTTCTGAAGGTAACACCTCAGTCATGACTGTAGTGGACACATTTTCTAAGATGGTCCATTTCATTGCGTTGCACAAGCTTCCCTCCGCCAAGAAGACGGCAGAGGTCATGCTGTCTCATGTTTTTCGCATTCATGGATTTCCCAGAGACATTGTGTCTGACCGGGGGCCTCAGTTCGTGTCCAGGTTTTGGAAGGAGTTTTGTTCTCTGTTGGACGCCACGGTCAGCCTTACATCTGGTTATCACCCGGAATCCAATGGACAGACTGAACGCCTTAACCAGGATTTGGAGACAGGACTGCGGTGCTTGGTGGCACAGAACCCTTCAACTTGGAGCAAACACCTTATTTGGGTGGAGTATGCACACAACACACTTCCTTGCTCATCCTCTGGTCTCTCTCCATTCCAGTGTGCCTATGGTTATCAACCGCCATTGTTCCCTGCTGTGGAGAAGGAGTCCAGTGTGCCCTCCGCTCAGGCTCTCGTCCGTCGCTGTCGCAAGGTTTGGAATGGGGCTCGTCAGATGCTGTTGCGCAGTTCTGCGCGTTACAAGAGGATGGCTGACCGTGGGAGAACGCCGGCTCCAGTATACTCGCCTGGTCAAAGGGTGTGGCTCTCCACTCGAGACTTACCTCTGAGGGTGGAATCCCGGAAGCTGGCTCCTCGTTTTGTTGGTCCTTTCCCCATATCGAAGGTCATCAATCCTGTGGCGGTTCGTCTCAAACTCCCCCGTGCCATGAAGGTCCACCCTACTTTCCATGTCTCCCGTCTGAAGCCATTTAAGAAGAGTCCTCTGGTCCCTGCCTCCACACCCCCTCCGCTCCCCCGGTTCCTTGATGGGGGTCCAGTGTTTACGGTCAGCCGGTTGCTGGGGATGCGCCAGCGTGGTCGTGGTTGTCAGTATCTTGTGGATTGGGAGGGGTATGGACCTGAGGAGCGGTCTTGGGTGCCAGCTCGCAACATATGCGACCCGGAACTTATCAGGGACTATCGGCGCCAACATCCTGAAGATCCTGGGCCGTCAGGAGCCGGCCGTGGAGGGGGGGGGGGGGGGGGGGGGGGGGGTACTGTCAGGTCTCGCGTTTGATCTAGTTTCTGTTTCTTATTGGTTTTTAGTATTAGAGTTTGCATTCTTGTTTTATTTTGGTGTCTCACATCTCCTCTTGTTTCAGGTCCCATTTCCTGTCAGGTCGTTTACCCTCATGTGATTGTTGGCCACGCCCTGATGTGTTTCACCTGTGTCTCGTTATCCCCTGCTAGTCTGTTTTTAAGCCTTTTGTGTTTTAGTTCCCATTGCCAGTTCGTGGTGTATGCTACTTGGTATCACCTCGTTCCAGCTCTCGAAATCTTGTGACCTTGTGATCTCGACCTTTGCCTGTATTTTCGACCACTGGTTCTTGCCTGCTCCTATATGGTACTGTTGCCTCTGTTTTGCCTACCTGTGTACTGACTTGGACCGATTAAACGCCGAAGACTGATCTGCCCTGTGTCTGAGCCTGCATTTGTGTCCTCCTCCTCGTTCAGCTCTGACAGCTGGGTGAAATTGCATAGACTAGGTCTGTGTACTCGAGAGTTCAGGTGTATTAGATGAGATCTCAGTGAAACACAACGTCCTTACAGGGCTCAGTGGGCTGGATGCAGGGAGGTTGTTTCCCCTGTCTGAGGGGTCTGGAGCCAGCGGACACCCTCTCAGAATGTGGGCTGGACCATTTAGGACAGAGACAAGGAGACATTACTGCACGCAGAGACTAGGCAACCTTTAGAATTCCCTGCACCAGTGGCTGTGGATTATCAGTCATTCAGTGCTCTTGGAGCCAGAGAGTCATAGTTGTACATTACAGAGTCAGGCCCTTTGGCCCATCACATGCTTGTCCACCTTTTTTGCCAGACACACTAATTCCATTAGCCCACATTAGAGCCAGAGTATTAATAATTATAATAAACATTATTTCAGCCTCAAGGTCCAGACAAGGGACAACATTACATAAAAATACATTGCATATAACAACACCATAAAGTACATATAACATCTTAGTATATCACATAAAACCAATAGATGCTATGTATTAAAAACAACACAATAGATGATTTAAAATCCAGAATAAAAAGAAAGACCAGTGTCCTCCAACGAGACAGCGATACCATTGTCTCCACAACTGGGATTGGTAGCGTGTAGTGCTAAACCTTATGTTTGACAAGGACACGATAAATACATGTTTAGAGCCATTTATCCTGCAAATGAATTTATACATAGGATTTCTTAGGATAGCTTCTAAAGTACTGACTCCTGCAGCCACAAACATGTTACTAGCACTACACCATCTAGGTTTCCTTAGCATTGTTCTCATGACATCATTATAACTATATAACCATATAACCATATAACAATTACAGCACGGAAACAGGCCAGCTCGGCCCTACAAGTCCGTGCCGAACAACTTTTTTTCACTTAGTCCCACCTGCCTGCACTCATACCATAACCCTCCATTCCCTTCTCATCCATATGCCTATCCAATTTATTTTTAAATTATACCAACGAACCTGCCGCCACCACTTCCACTGGAAGCTCATTCCACACCGCTACCACTCTCTGAGCAAAGAAGTTCCCCCTCATGTTACCCCTAAACTTCTGTCCCTTAATTCTGAAGTCATGTCCTCTTGTTTGAATCTTCCATATTCTCAAAGGGAAAAGCGTGTCCACATCAACTCTGTCTATCCATCTCATCATTTTAAAGACATTTATCAAGTCCCCCCTTAACCTTCTGCGCTCCAGAGAATAAAGATCTAACTTATTCAACCTTTCTCTGTAACTTAGTTGTTGAAACCCAGGCAACATTCTAGTAAATCTCCTCTGTACTCTCTCTATTTTGTTGACATCATTCCTATAATTGGACGACCAAAATTGTACACCATACTCCAGATTTGGTCTCACCAATGGCTTGTACAATTTTAACATTACATCCCAGCTTCTATACTCAATGCTCTGATTTATAAAGGCTAGCACACCAAAAGCTTTCTTTACCACCCTATCTATATGAGATTCCACCTTCAAGGAACTGTGCACTGTTATTCCCAGATCCCTCTGTTCAACTGTATTCTTCAATTCCCTACCATTGACCATGTACGTCCTATTTTGATTTGTCCTGCCAAGGTGTAGCACCTCACATTTATCAGCATTAAACTCCATCTGCCATCTTTCAGCCCATTCTTCCAAATGGCCTAAATCACTCTGTAGACTTTGGAAATCCTCTTCATTATCCACAACACCCCCTATCTTGGTATAATCTGCATACTTACTAATCCAATTTACCACACCTTCATCCAGATCATTGATGTACATGGCACACTACAAAGGACCCAACACAGATCCCTGAGGCACCCCATTAGTCACCTGCCTCCAACGCGACAAACAGCCATCCACCATTACCCACTGGCTTCTCCCATTCAGCCACTGTTGAATCCATCTTGCTACTCCTGCATTTATACCCAACAGTTGAACCTTCTTAACCAACCTTCCATGAGGAACCTTGTCAACGGCCTTACTAAAGTCCATATAGACAACATCCACTGCTTTACCCTCGTCAATTTCCCTAGTAACCTCTTCAAAAAATTCAAGAAGATTAGTCAAACATGAACTTCCAGGCACAAATCAATGTTGACTGTTCCTAATCAGATCCTGTTTATCCAGATGCTTATATATATTATCTCTAAGCATCTTTTCCATTAATTTGCCCATCACTGAAGTCAAACTAACAGGTCTATAATTGCTAGGTTTACTCTTAGAACCCTTTTTAAACAATGGAACAACATGCGCAGTACGCCAATCCTCCAGGACTATTCCCGTTTCTAATGACATTTGAAATATTTCTATCACAGCCCCGGCTATTTCTACACTAACTTCTCTCAATGTCATAGGGAATATCCTGTATGGACCTGGAGACTTATCCACTTTTATATTTTTCAAAGGTGTCAGTACTTCTTTTACTTTGAAACTCATAGTATCCATAGCTACTCTACTAGTTTCCCTTACCTCACATAATTGAATATCCTTCTCCTTGGTGAATACCGAAGAAAATAAATTGTTCAATATCTCCCCCATCTCTTTTGGCTCTGCAGATGGCTGTCCACTCTGTCTCTCCAATGGACACATGTTATCCCTCGTTATCCTTTTGCTATTAATATAGCTGTAGAAACCCTTTGGATTTACTTTCACCTTACTTGCCAAAGCAACCTCATATCTTCTTTTAGCTTTTTCTAATTTCTTTCTTAAGATTATTTTGACATTCCTTATACTCCTCAAGCACCTAATTTACTTAATGCTGCCTATAATTATTGTAGTTCTCCCTCTTTTTCCGAACATGATGTCCAATTTCCCTTGAAAACCTGGGCTCCTTCCAATTTTTACAGTTTCCTTTCAACCGAACAGGAACATAAAGATTCTGTACTCTTAAAACGTCCCCTTTAAATGTCTGAGTATCGGAAGAGGGCGAGACGGACCGAGACCCGGAGGAGTCTCCCTGACACGGGTAAGAGGTTTACGGACAGGTCGTGTGCGCTGGGATCGGAGGGATTCACATCGGGGAGACGTTACTGGGAGGTGGAGGTGGCGGGGAGTCGGTACTGGAGTCTGGGAGTCGCCGCAGCATCTGTGGAGAGGAAGAGACTGGTCACACTGACCCCAGAGACTGGAGTATGGAGGATCAGGCGGCGGGATGACGTGTTTGATGTACTCAACGACCCTCCATCCTCTCTCCCCGCCCGTCCCATCCCCAGGAGGGTGGGAGTTTATCTGAGTTACGTTTTACGACGCGGCCACCAAGTCCCATCTCTACACCTTCACTGGGAATAAATTCACGGAGAAATGTTATCCTTTCATTCTGGACGTTGGATGGAAACTGGCTGAGAATCTGCTCCGGTTCCGCTCCGGGTGTGTAAAAGCGTCGGTCCAGGGACCGGCGCCAGGTGCCGGGCTCAGGGGCTGTGGGGATGAAACCCGGTGGACAACAGGTCGGCGCTGAACGGCTCCCATTTAATCACAAATTGAACTGACAGCATGTATAGTGCCTTCCCCCTCACCTCATTCCAGGGATCACAGCCGTCCGTCCAAACGAGACAGAGGTTCACGGTCACCTCATTTACTGCACCCTGTATTCCTGGTGAGGCCCGGTGCACATTCGTGTGAATGTCCAGAGTCACCGACTATTTGGCTGAACACTTGCACTCGGTCCGCCAAGGGTTGCCGGATATCAACCATTTTAACGCCTCTTCCCATTTCCACGTTGACGTATCTGTTCTGGGTCTTCTCCGTTGCCAGAGTGAGGTCATAAACAAACTGGAGGAACAGTACTTCATGTTCACATGGTAGCTCACAACCCGATGGTATGAATACTGAACTCTGCAACCTCAGATAACGAACGACCCTCCCTTCTTCCCCCTATCCTATCTCCCCCTCTTTCCCGTGCGTCCCACGGAGACTCATACATATTTCTCCGCGGCCCCTCTCTTAGACCGTATTCCTTCAATCCTTTTATCTCACATTTTTTTGTCTCTAACCACTGCCCCAACATCTGCCTCTCGGAGATCCCCTTATTCTGGCCTTCCTCCATCCCTGCACCCCCACCACCAGAATCAGTCTGATAGGCTCCGGAACCGTCAACGTTCTCTAGAGGTGCTCTATGAACCATTGAGGTAACTTAGCATATTATGTCGTTTTTAAATTTACATTAGAATGTCAGTTCTATTCGTCCTGCTTTAAGGGCACCATCAAACTGGAAATGATGTAACAAAGATTAGATACTTAAAAACATATAAAACAGGTGTAGGGGTAGGCCATTTGTCCCTTCGAGCCAGCACCACCAATCAATATGATCATGGCTCATCATGCAAAATCAATACCCCGTTCGTGCTTTCTCCCCATATCCCTTGATTCCGTTAAGCCTAAGAGCTGTATCTAACTCTCTTTTGAATACATCCAGTGAATTAGCCTCCACTGCCTTCTTAGGCAGAGAATTCCACAGATAGACACTGGGTGAAAAAGCTTTTCCTCATCTCAGTCCTAAATGGCCTACACCTTATTTGTAAATTGTGACCCCTGGTTCTGGTCTCCCCCAACATCGGGAATATTCTAGCCTGTCTAACCACTTAAGAATGGTATATGTTTCTATAAGATTCCCTCTCGTCCTTCTCAATTCCAGTGAATATAAGCCAAATCGATCCATTGTTTCATCATATGTCAGTCCCACCATCCCAGGTATTAACCTGGTGAACCAACCCTGCACTCCCTCTACTGCAAGAAAGCCCTCCCTCAAATTAGGAGATCAAAACTGCTCAAAATACTCCAGGCGTGGTCTCAACAGGGCCATGTACCTCTGCAGTAGGACCTGGTTGCGTCTATACTCATTCCTCCCGCAATGATTGGTAAGGATTTTAACGGATCTGGGGGCATTTGAGCTCGAAGGATCGGTTTGATTGGCTAGATCACCGTCACCTGCTGGGTGGATGGGTGGCGGACGGGTGAATTTAAAGACGTTTCAACGATCACCAGAGAGACGGTAATTCCAATAACCGATTTTCCCCAGTGGCATGATGGGTGTAAAATAATAGGGCACCGGTTTAAGGAGAGAATGGGGAGACTGAGGGCCGTGAATGGCAAGCATTCCAATGGGCGGTAGAGAGATAGAACGAACTGCCAGAAGAAGATCAGGCACGGGTATAAATACTACAGGCTGTCTTTCATCGGAAGGTAGACACAAAAAGCTGGAGTAGCAGCGGGCCAGACCGCATCTCTGGAAAAAAGGAATAGGTGACTTTTCGGGTCGAGACCCTTCAAGTTATCATCAATAGGAACAAAGAAAACTGTACACGTTTTACCTCGCTTTATAGCATAGGTTTCTCTCCACAGCGTGTTTAACGAAAAGAGGCGATCAAAATGCACTAGATACATTGAATGTCCCTTTGTTGAATATGGATAATTCGTACGACCAGTAACATCCACTAGAACCGAATAGAAACACCGTGTTTATGCTTTGTGCCTCTATTACAACATTTAAAATAAAGCCAACTCCCTTTGGACCGTAGAGCTTGCTTTTAAACTCTGTTTGTGAATGTCCCTGACTGCAAATTGACTTCTTCTGCCTTTCAGTTAGTATCCGTGGCTCATTGTGTAATGCAAGCGGGCTGTTGCTGTACGCACTCGATCTTGGAGGGAATATTCCATTTCCGATGCGCAAACAGAGGTAGTGGATAGACGAAGTAGCCGATGGCGTCCGCGGGCTTGGAATGGACTTTGGTTTCTCGCGTTTTCTCTGAGACAGAGACGGCGAGAAAGTGAAGGAAAGAGCCAGAACTCGAGCAGAGGAAAGTGGGATCTGGTTGGAAACTGGCAGTGAGGGAGATGAAGCGTTAAAACGGTGAACGAGAGCAGGAAGCAGCACCGATACAGACAGAGCACCGACACAGTCTGAAGAAGGATCTCCACCTGGAACGTTGCCTATTTCCATCGCTCCATAGATGTTGCCTCACCAGCTGAGATTCTCTAGTATTTTTGTCTACCATTGATACAGACATGATGTACCTGAGATAGAAAGAGGTGGGTGAGGGGTCTGGCGGCGACTGAAACAAGGAATGATCTACGTATTCTACAGATAGACAGGCAGAGCCTGAGCACAACGGGCTCCCACCTGAAACGGGGAATTCGGTTTGAACCCATTCTTCCAAAGATTCGATCAGAAGAAAATGATTATGTTGTGTGGAGGGAGAGCAAATGCTGCAAACACGCTAGAAATCCACTGAATCTGCGGACTTTCGGACCAGCCGCCCGCGGCTGCTGCTGAATCCGTGGGAAGGGAGATTGTTTCAATCTTTATATTTTCACAAAATTAATTTCTGTTCCGTTGCCGGATGCGATTAACGCGTTTAAATGAACGGATCGACGGACAGCTCTGATTTCAGTTGCTGTTTATTTCACTCTTCCCACATTTACATTCCACCTGGTTTTATTTCCGCGCTCACTGGGGTTTCACGACGCGGAATTTGGGGATTAAATGGGAGGGGAGGTGAGTGCATCAAACTCGCCGACCCACCCCCGCCCGATGCTCCAGACTCCAGTCTCCGGGTTCAGTATGATACTCACTTCCTCTCCACAGACTCTGCGGCGACTCCCAGACTCCACCACTGCCTCCCCGCCACATCCACCTCCCATTAATGTCTCCCCGATGTGAATCCGTCCGATCCCAGCACACACCGACTGTCGGTAAACCTCTTCCCGGAGTCAGGTAAACTCATCCCGGTCTCGGTCCATCTCACCCTCTTCCGATCCTCAGACACTTCGAGCACCGGATGCACTCTTTCCACATCCAGGGTGACGGAGACTGGGGAGAGAAGCAGAGAATCAGAGAGTCCCTGGGGGTCGGGGGGAGACTCGGCAGCGCGGCCCCTGGACCGTGGGAGAAGCCGCTCGGCCTCAGGCACAGGCGGGCGGACAACTGCAACCTTGCCCGGGTATTTGACCCCAACCACATCTGGTGGACAACAGACATCGTTCCCGCAGTTTTTATCCAGGAATGGAGAGGGGAATTTCGTGAGGTGGGGAGGGTGGACGAGTGCGGAGAGTGGGGAGGATTGCGAGATTGCGGTGGGGATGGAGAAATGAAGCGGTCTATACAGATATGGAGGCAGATCGGAGCAAGATGGTTGGATTGACAAATTGGAAGTATAAATATGGAATTGAAGGGGAAGTGAGTACAGGAAAATTTACAAAATACTCCCAAATTAATGGGAAGGAAAGTTCCAGAAGGGTTAGGAGAGTACGGTCAGGGCCAATTGTGAGCGGTGCGAGAGGGGAGGTGAATACCAAAGTCAAAATGTTCTATATGAATGCGCGAAGTATAAGAAATAAAGTGGATGAGCTTGAGGCTCAGTTAGAAATAGGCAAGTATGATGTTGAGGGAATTACAGAGACATGGCTGCAAGAGGGCCAGGGCTGGGAACTGAATATTCAAGGGTATACCTCA
Organism: Amblyraja radiata; assembly: GCF_010909765.2. Taxonomy (NCBI): domain Eukaryota; kingdom Metazoa; phylum Chordata; class Chondrichthyes; order Rajiformes; family Rajidae; genus Amblyraja; species Amblyraja radiata. The sequence goes on along the minus strand of NC_045985.1, from coordinate 22,890,892 downwards.
TATCGAAAAGACAGACAGGTGGGCAGAGCGGATGGGGTAGCTCTGTTGATGAGGTATGAAATTCAGTCCCTGGCATTGAAACAGGAGATGTGGAGTCAGTGTGGATAAAACTAAGCAACCGTAAGGGTAAAAATAACCAAATGGCGTCTGTCTACACGCCCCCAAACAGTAGCCTGGATATAGGGTGCAAGTTTAATCAAGAGTTAAAATTGGCATGTCGTACACGTAATGTTTCGGTTGTGACGGGAGGTTTCTAAATGCAGGTAGACTGTGAAAATCAGGTTGGTACTGGACCCCGAGAAAGGGAGTTTGTGGAGTGCCTCCGTGAGGGATTCTTAGAGCAGTGTGTACTGGAGCCGACCAGGGAGAAGGCAATTCTGGATTTAGTGTTGTGTAATGAAACGGATTTGATAAGGGAACTTGAGGTTAAGGAGCCATTAGGAGAAAGTGACCATAATATGGTAAGTTTTAATCTACAATTAGAGAAGGATAAAACAAGTGTCCGTGTTATAGTTGAAAAAAGAGGACTATGGGGCCTTGAGGGTAGAGCAGGTCAAAGTTGACGGGAAAGATGCCCGAGCAGGGATGACATTGGAACGACAATGTAGGGCTCGAAATTAACGTTTGCCCGGGTGCCATTGATCACTCAACGCGCCGCCGGGCAACCTAAACGGCGAGTCATTTTGCCTGGCTTGGCAACCAGATACTGGTTTGTACCGAAGATAGACACACACAACTGGAGTAACTCCGCGGGTCAGGCAGCATCTCTGGAGAAAAGCAACGCGACGTTTTGTGTCGGCGGTGACGGCTGTATTGCTTGGGAAAGGTACTAGATGCGGGGTGGCAAAGGGTCGAAGCGAATGATTGGCCGCGAGCAGCGGCTCCATCTACTCCTCCTCCTCCTGATAGCCTCATTCCTGCACGCCGAGGCCGGGAGGAGGGAAGGAGGGGGCCTCGGCGTGCGGAAGGGTTTGTTTTGAAAGTGCGCCGTTAGCTGGTTTGCATGCAGCGACCGCTATCAGAGAGGAGGAGGTGATGAAGCCGCTGCTGCTGCTGTGCGGGACCCGTCATTCGCTCCGACACTTCTGAATCAGCTGCACCATAGATCCTTTAGCTATAGGATCTTTGAGCTGCATCGCTTGGCCCCGCACCTTGGCTGGCGGAGGAGGGAGGCGGTGGCGAGGAAATCCCAACGGCCAAGGTAGCGGGGCGATGTTGTCCGAGGAGCGCTGACCTTCCTTCCTCCATACCTCGCCCCCATTCTCTCTCTCTCTCTCGCTCTCTCTCTTGTACGCCCCCTCCACCCCCGCCTTATCCTGGGATCCCTCCTCTACATCCAGCACTGATTCCCATTCCCGCCTCTATTCTGTTCTCACTGATATGCCCTCTGCTCCCCTCCCCATCTACTCCCCAATCTATTCATCCTGCGCTGATCACCCTATCCACTTCACTTTGATTCTCCTGCCACCCCCCCCCCCCATCCAACCTGTACTGATTCCCCAATTCACCCTGTGCTTACCCCTTTCCCATCCATCCTACAATTCTCCTCCATCCATCCTGTATTGATCCCCCATCCATCCTGTACTAATCCACGCATTCATCCCGTACTGACCCACCCTCCATTTACCCTACACCTTCCCCTCAATCATCCTTTAGTGATCTCCCATTCATCCTGCACAGACCCTCCGATTCACACTGTTCTGATCCCACCCCCCATTCATCCTGCCCTGATCCCCCCCCCCTCCATCCTGTACTGATCCTCCCATTCAAGAAGAATGGGGGGAACAGTCTGAAGAAGGGTCGCGACCCGAAACGTTGCCTATTTCCTTCGCCCCATAGATGCTGCCTCAACCGCTAAGTTTCTCCAGCTCTTTTGTCTACCCCATCCATCCCGTAATTCAACATTACTGACATCCCCCGTGCGCACTCCTCACAATGTTACCTACTCCAACCAACACGTACTAATTCACCTGCCTCAATCCATCCATTCTGCACCGACTGCCATCTAACCCCCTCCCTAATCCCCGCCATCTATCCACCCACACTGATTCACACACACACCCCTCCCTGACCCTATTGTCCTGGAAATGCCTTCAGAGCGAACATTGACTACGTTGCATAACCGAATGTAATCAGATGTGTTTTAATTCTCAATGTTATTATTTGTTTTAATCCATAAAGATGGATTAATTAAAGTGTGTACACGTGAACCATTAAAACCGCAGTGTTCGATTGTCACTGACACGTTATTACATTATTCATTTTAACGGCAAATCAATGCCCTTAATATGGAATATCAGTACTGTAGTTATTTAATGAGCAGCATTCACAACTATACGTACGCATATATGTTACCATGGTTCAGGATTTATTGACACAGGTTGATCATACGTTGAATAATACAACCACATTTTGTTTTGGAAGTGGAAAGAACTAATATAAATTGCATTCATTGCAAAGTGTAAAAAGAATTGAGATACTGTCTTATAATTTTGCTGCATGTCATTGTGGGATATATCATGTTTTGATTGGTGAATGTTTAGTTTGTGCCTTTATTTGAAGCAGAAATAATATGTGAATGCTTCATTGAGTATAATTCCGACTGGTAACTACACAATTCGGCCGAGCACATTATCGCACGCGTCATGCAAGCTATCTCAAATGACTACCTAAACTGTCATTTGGCAACCGAAAAAGCTGCCAAAGTTGCCCGGCTGGCAACAGGGACAAAGGGTTAAGCGAGAGTCCTGGCCTCAGGGGCGAGGGTGAAGAGTAGGAGCGGGAGCGGAGAGAGGGTGATGGGAGAGGGGAGGTAAGAGGAATAGGGAGAGGACGAGGGAGAAGAGGAGGGGCAGTGGGATGAGAGAGGTGGGAGGGGGAGGGGGGAGGGGGGAGGGGGGAGGGGGGAGGGGGAGGGGGGAGGGGGGAGTGGAGATGGGGAGTGGAGGGGTAGAGCAGAGAAGGGTAAGGAAGTTGGGGGGGAGGGAGGGAGAGGGGGTGGGGAGAGGGGGAGATGAGAGGGGGGGAGAGGGGTGAGGGGATGAGGAGAGGGCAGGGAGAGGGGGAGGGCACAAGGGATGGAAGGGCAGAGGTTGAGGAAGGGGAAGGAGAGGGGAGGGGTAGATGGGGAGGAGAGAGAGGGTGAAGATAGGAGGGGAGGGGGGAGAGGGGGCGAGAGGGAGAGGAGTGTGATGGGGAGAGAATGGGAGGGGGGAGGGAGTTGAGGAGGGAGGGGAAGAGCGGGAGGGGAGAGTGGTGTTATAGAGGAGAGAGGGGTGGGAGGCAGAGGGGGAGGAGAGGGGGAGGTGGCAGAGGGGAGGGGATGGAGTGGGGGTGAGGGGTAGTAGAGGGAGTGGGGGGAGGGAGGGGAGATGGGGGTAGATGGGAGCCGGGAGAGGGGGTGGTAGATAAGGGGGAAGGGAGGGTAGTAGGGGACAGGGGGGTTGGGAGAGCGGGAAGGGGGGAAGGGGGGAGGGGGGAGGAGAAAGAAGTGGAGAGAGGAGGGATAGGAGAGGGAAGAGTGATGGGGAAGAAAGCGGGAGGGGAAGGTAGAGCGGCGGAGGGGAGAGGTGAAAGGGAGAGTAGGAGGGAGAGGGGGAGGGGAGAGGGGCGAGGTAGAAGAGGAGGGGAGGAGGGTAGAGCGGGAGGGGGAGAGGGCGCGAGGAGAGGGGGAGTGGGAGAGGGAGTGGGTGTAGGGGAGGGAGGGGAGATGGGGAGGGGAGATGGGGAGGGGAGAGGGGCAGGGGGAGGGAGAGAGGGGAGGGTAGACAGGAGGAGCGTAGGAAGGGGGAGGGTCGAGAGGGGAAGGTAGAGAGGGGGTAGGGAGTGGGAGGGTAGACAGGGGGAGGGTAGGGAGGGGGAGAGCAGGAGAGCGGAAGAGGGGAAGGGGAGAGGGGGGAGGGGTGAGGAGGGGGGAGAGAGGCGAGGTTAGCGAATGCAGGGGGCATGGATGACGATAAAAGGGGTAGAGCATAGAAGGATGGGGGAGACGATAAGAGTTAAGGGGACACGGATGTGTGTGGAGGGGGTAAGTGGGGAGGGGAGAGGGGACAAGGGTTGAGTTGGCGGGGTCAAAGGGGGGAGGGGATGAGGAGACGGTGGCAGGGGAGTGGACAAATGCGAGGTTCATGAACCTCAACCCCTCTCACCTCTTATCCCTGGCATTAAACCAATGGCCTTTGGTTGAGTTTGGAGATACAGTGCGCAAACAGGCCCTTCGGCCCACCAAGTTCTCACCGACCAGTGATCCCCGCACACTAACACGATCCTACACACACGGGGGACAATTTTGAGCAATTAACCAATTAACCAAGCCAATTAACATTCAAATGTGTATGTTTATGGATTGTGGGAGGTCCTGGAGAAAATCCACGTAGTTCACGGGGAGAACGTACGAACTCCACACAGACAGCACCCGTAGTCAGGATTGAACCCGGGTCTCTGGCTCTGTAAGGCAGCAATTCTACCGCTGCGCCACCGTGCCGCCCGGTGGAGAAAGGTTCTGGAGAAGAGTTTCCGATGATCCTTGGGGCCTTTTGGAAACGAAATAATTAACCAGGGCAGATCCAAATAGCAGTAGTTGAAGTTTATTGTCGCATCTACAAGTACGGAGAGGTACAGCTACAATGGCATTGCTTGCTGCAGCGTCACACACACATTGACTCACACAAGGCACAAAACACAATTATACATCAACTGAACATTACACAAGAAGGAAGATGGGCAGAAGTACAATTAGAAAACGACATCAACTCCACAGTAGTGCAAGAGGTGTGTGTTGGTGATGTGTGGTGGAGGTAGCGTTAGGGTCCCTGTGTCTAACACACAGCGGCTCACTTGTACAAAGATCTCCAGTGAACTGGTCATACATGACCTCCCGGTCACGGGTCACGGGCGTTGCTGTAACCCCCCCCCCCCCCCATGGCCGTGTTGACCCTCACGATGTAACCATATAACCATATAACAATTACAGCACGGAAACAGGCCATCTCGGCCCTACAAGTCCGTGCCGGACAACTTTTTTCCCTTAGTCCCACCTGCCTGCACTCATACCATAACCCTCCATTCCCTTCTCATCCATATGCCTATCCAACTTATTTTTAAATGATACCAACGAACCTGCCGCCACCACTTCCACTGGAAGCTCATTGCACACCGCTACCACTCTCTGAGTAAAGAAGTTCCCCCTCATGTTACCCCTAAACTTCTGTCCCTTAATTCTGAAGTCATGTCCTCTTGTTTGAAACTTCCCTATTCTCAAAGGGAAAAGCTTGATCACATCAACACCGTCTATCCCTCTCATCATTTTAAATACCTCTATCAAGTCCCCCCTTAACCTTCTGCGCTCCAGAGAATAAAGACCTAACTTATTCAACCTATCTCTGTAACTTAGTTGTTGAAACCCAGGCAACATTCTAGTAAATCTCCTCTATTTTATTGACATCCTTCCTATAATTGGGCGACCAAAATTGTACACCATACTCCAGATTTGGTCTCACCAATGCCTTGTACAATGTTAACATTACATCCCAGCTTCTATACTCATGTACTGGTGAATTTGCCCCGGACTTACCTGTCTCACTGCCCCCCCCCCCCCCCCCACATCATTGACGATAAACCTCCTCCAACATTCATCATCCCCTCCATCTCCAACCCTCACTCCCCTCCAAAACACACCCACACTCCTCTATTTCACCATACATCTATCTCCTCCACTCCATAGTCCTCCCCTCCTCCTCTCCCCCGCTTCCCCTCTTCTCCATCCCGCACTCATGCTCCTCTCTCCCCATCATCTCCCCTTCCCCCCTCCACCTCCCTCCTCCCTCCCTCTCCCCTTCCTCATCCTAAGCACCTCTGTCAACCCCCTCCTCTTTTTTTCACTTATCTCCTCCTCCTTCCCTCCTCTCCCCAACCCTCCTCTCCACCCTCCTATCTCCACCTTTTCACTTCCCTCCTCTTCCCCCTCTTCTTCCCCCTCTTCCCCCTCCCCCGCCCAACCTCTTCCTCCCTCTCTCCCCCTCTGCCCCTCCTTTCACCCTCCTCCACTTCCCCATACCCCTCCTTCCCTCCTCTCCACCCACCTCTCGCCCCACTTTCCTCTTCCCCCTCCCTCCACGCCCGCTCCCTCTCTCCTGCCCCCGCCCCCAGCAGGCAGGGGGGAGGCGGGGGGAGAGGAGGCCGCGGAGAGTAGGCGGCGAGCATGGGGAGAGGGGAATGAGAGGCAACTGGGAAGTGGGTGGAGCTAAACGTGTCGGGGGTGGTGGGTGGGTGTTACTAGGGAGTGAGGTGGGGAGAGGGGAGGGAATGGCGGTGGAATTACGGTGTTTTGGGGTTGGGGGGTGAGGAGCGGTTCGGATGGGAGCGGGTGGGGAAGAAGTTGGGGAAAGTGTTGATGTTGGGAGGGTTTGTGGGGAGAGGGAGTGAGGCGGGGAGAGGGTGTTGGACGGGGTATGTGAGAAGCAGTGGGAGAGGGAGTTGAGGAAGGGTGGGGGATGTTGAGAGGGTTGCGGCGTTAGATGATGAGGTAGGGAGAATGCGTTAGAGGGGGTGAGGAGAGGGAGTTGCGGGGGGTGAGGAGGGGAGAGGGTGTTCGGGGTAGGGAGTGGAAGGTGTGGGGAGAGGGCAGCTGGGGTACTGAGGGTACTGCTGTGCATCTGACCCAGAGGCCGGGCAAACCCCCGCGCTCTGTGCCCCTTACCCCACCCACTCCTCTGCCTCCTCCTTCGTTTCCTCCCCACTCTGCCTTATCATTTGCCCCTTCCTCCATCCGTTTCTACGCTCCCCAGCCTTCCTCCTAAGCTCTTCCCCTACCCGCACCCCCCCCCCCCCCCCACCCACCGCCCCGCTTCCACCCCCCTCCGCTCTGCTCCCACCGCTCCATCCCCTCTCCCGCTCCGTCCCCTTACCTGCACCAATCCCTAGCCCACTATGTGACGAATAAACTTGACGACCCCTCTCCCATTCCGTTTCCCTTTCCTTCATCCCCCCACTGCTCTGCTCCCCCATCCTCATCTCCTCCGGCCCATCCTCCTCACCATCTCTGGATGTGAAACCTGAAAGACTTGTATGTGTTTTCCACATCCCGTACTACCCACAGGCTGCTGGACTTATTTAACGCAACAATGGACAACTGAAGCAGCAAATAAAGTTGCTGACAGCGCTGCGCACCCTCTAGTGCTGGTTGGGAGTCCTGCAACCAGCCGTCAGCAACCTGAACTTTCGGCCGTTGAGCCAAGGAGGATCACCTATGTCGCGGCATTTGGCAGTGTCGGACCCTCCAAAGACTGAGGAAGTGGGGTTGGTGGAGGAAGAATCAGGAAAGGTCTGGGTACAGTATTCCAAAAGCCGCCGGAAAAAGGGGGAGATTGTGGGGCGCGGACCGGGTAATAGGCGATGGGGAGCGTTGCCGGGGGAACAGTGGGTGGGATGTTTAAACACCTAGAGACTCACTAAAATACAGTGAGTGAGCTTTACAAGGCAAAAACTGACCGATACGCTGCAGGCCCACGTGCCCAGTGAGGAGTATCACCAGGACTGAACGGCCCGGCACCAGGTACCAGTGGAACACCCATGACCCATAGCAGTCTGAAGAAGGTTTTCGGCCCGAAACGTCGCCTATTTCCTTCGCTCCATAGATGCTGCTGCACCCGCTGAGTTTCTCCAGCAATTTTGTGTACCTTCGATCTTCCAGCATCTGCAGTTCCTTCTTGAACACCCATGACCCAAGTACCTTTGACCCAAGGACATCGGGTCCATCACTGTTGTATTGGGCGCTGTGATTGTCGGTAAGGACATAGGTGAATTATTGTTGGTTTACTGTTGCTTGCCCGCTTGTGGTGTTCGGGGGGAATGTGGACATCTCGGCCTACATTCATGAATCTCCTGTTCCAAACTCGTTTCTCACCCTCAGTTATAAATTCGCCCAACGGCTCAATGTCTCAGCGTGCTGGGTGTGTACACGCACCCAGTATCACAGTGGGGACATCCCATTGTGGGCAGTCCCCTTAAATCATAGCGAACAATTGTCCGCCTGCTCTTTTTGTAGCGAAACCAGGAGTGGTGCGGCTAAGAACTGCTACTAAACCACCCTTGATTGCCAATGTCACTGCATTGACGGGTCGTACATTCCGTCATTCAACCACACTCGAGATTCCGCCTGACTTGTGCCGACGTGTCCAGTAATAGTGTGTGCAATTATAACTTTGAGGGGAGATTGGGCCCTTCCCTGGGTAACAGTACCTGTACGACATACACCAGGGCGGCTCCCCCACACCACGTCAATGTAACCTACTGGGTGTGTGGCCTGTGGGCCTACTCCTGGCTCCCGGGAATGCCCGGGGTGCACTTCGGGACATTGAAGAGACCAATGTCCTGGACGGGATGCTGTTACCTGACATATGTGTTAACCTACCTGAGACACTTGCCACCCTTACCCTCATACCCCCGGCAAGGACATGTGTAACGGGCTATTACGGAGGCCGAGTGGTTCTGGGCTGTTGCATTTCCCTCCTAAGGGTTTGCGAAGCTGGCACGGGAAATGACTAACATGGCTCCAGCCATGGAAGAAATAGCCAATGAGACGGCAGACGCCATGAGTGGGTTAAAAGAGGTCATCACAGAACTATCAGTTGAAGTATTCGCACCGAAGCCCGACAGACCCGCGTGGCCATAGATTTCAACCTGGCTGAGAAAGGGGGCACTTGTGGTTTGATCGGTCGGGAGCGCTGATTCAGAGAAAATCACCAACCTCGTTGCCCACATCCAGGAAACCGTGGAGTAGTTTCGAAAGTTCGCAGAACAGTGCCAGGACTGCAACGACCCGGGACGATGGTGGCCTTTCGGGATGATTGCACGCTGATGTGGTGTGTGGGGATTGTCATCATAACCGCGTGGCCTGTGGGCTGAATGTAACGAGATAACGCCTGCGGGTCCGGTGTGACGGTAACCAGACTATTCCAGGGGGGGAATGTTATACGAGAATTTTGCCCAAACAGTCTGTGCCCCAATAGTGGTGTGGGCACAACGCTGTGTTTAAAGCCCATAGCGCTACATTTAAACCCCATAGCGCTGTGGCCATAGCGCTATGTGTAAAGCCCACAGCTCTATGTGTAAAGCCCACAGCGCTATGTGTAAAGCCCACAGCGCGGTAGCGGGTAGCTCTATGTTTAGAACCACAGCGCTGCAGCCGGTAGCGCTTCGTTTAAAACCCCACGCGCAGAGCTGGCAGCGCTCTGTTTGAACCTTTACGCGTCAAGTCTGCAGCCGATAGCGCTGTGTATTACCTTGTGCGCCATCTGCGGCTGACAGCACTTTGTTTCCTGGGGGGGGGGGGGGGGGTGCCACGGATGTAGTCTTCTGCCATTGGATGTAATTTGAATTTGGGAGCAGCGCTATTGGCCATGACGACTGGTTTCTGTCTGTATAAATGTAGGCGCCGGTAAACCACGAGGTCGTTGATGACGGGAGGGGTTCACTGGGTTGTGATCAGCGCCGCGGACGGAGGCAGAGAGAGGGGGAGGTGCTGCTGTAAGACGGAACCCGCGCATACAGATATAAGTGTTGTTTTTGTTCTCTCTCGTGTCAATAAACCTGGTTTGTAACCGAGCGGACGAGATCGCCTTTTATTGTTCTACTCGTCAGTTCCTTGAGACTGTTCTTGCAACATCTCTCCATTTCGATAAATAGTCAATGCCTTTATTCCTACCACCAAAATGAATGACTCCACACTTTGCTACACTATATTCCATCTGCCACTTCTCTGGCCACTCTTCCAGCCTGTGCGGGTCCTTCTGCAGAGTTCCTGCTTTCTCGACACTACCTGCCCCCTCCACCTATTGTTCTATCATGCATCCACAAAGTTGGCCACAACGCCTTCAATTTATTCCTCCAAATCATTAATATACAACGTGAAGTAGCGGCCCCAGTACCGACCCTTGCGGAATTCCACTAGTCACTGCAGCCAACCAGATACAGCCCCCCTGTATTGCCTCTCTCTGCCTTCTGCCATCCAGCCAACCTGCTATCCATGCTCGTATCTGCCCTTTGATAACACGGGCTCTCATCTTCCACAGCAGCCTCACGTGTAGCAACTTCAGACTTTCTGAAAATCCAGGTAAATAACATCTATTGACTCTCCTTTGTTTGTCCTGCTATTTTCTTCTTCAAATAATTCCAGCAATTATTGACAAGACTTCACCAAGTCATACTGACTTCGGGCTATTTTATCATGAATTCTAGGGACTCTGCAACCTCATCCTCTATACTGGATTCTGAAATCTTACCAACCACTGCAGTCGGACTAACCGACCGATAGTTCCCACAATTCGACTTTGCTCCCTTCTTGTGCAGCGGGTAAATTTGGAAAAGTTCCCATCTGGGCCACTACCGACACTAATGATTCGTGAAATATCACTATCAACGCCTCCACAGCCTTTAAAGCCACCACTTTCAGAACCTTAGGATGCAGTAAATCTGGTCTAGCTGACTTATCCAACTTCAGCCATTTCAGATTCCCTTGCACCCCCGCCCCCCCCCCTCAGTAATAGCCACTAACTTCCACCCCCTGACCCCCATGAATTGCAGGCACGTTTCAGGTGTTTTCCACTGTGAAGTCTGAACATGTTCTTCAACTATAACAGCCATTTCTTTATTCCCCATTATCACTTCTCCTGCATCATTCTCCAGCGGTTCAACGTCCACACTTGCCTCTTTCTTACACTTTATATAACTGAAGAAACGCTTGCTATCCTATTTTATATTATTGGCTGACTCACCTTCGTATTTCATCTTTTCTCCCTGTGTTGCCGGATCAGTTAACTTCTATTGTTTCTTGAAAAGCTTCCCAATCCTCGGGCTTCCCGCGAATCATTGCTCTGTTACACGCCTTCTCTTTTAGTTTTCTCTATTGCCATTGACTTCCCTTCTCAGCCACTGTCGCCTCATTCTCCCCATAGAATATTTATTCTTCGTCAGGATGAAAAGATCCTGCTTCTCCGGATTATTCCCAGAAATCCCTGCCATTGCTGTTGCACCGTCATCCCTGGTAGGGTCCCTGTCGGTCAACTTTGGCCAGCTCCCCCCTCATGCCTCTGTAGTACCCTTTGCCCAGATGCAATACGACACATCCGATATCACCTTCTCCTTCTCAAATTTCAGATTACAACTTATCATGTTGTGGTCGCTACCTCCTAATGGTTCCTTTACCCTGGGTTCCTTTATCAAATTCGGTTCATTACACAACACTAAATCTAGAATTGTCTTGTCCCAGGTAGGTTTAGAGCAAGCTGCACGAAGCATCCATCTCGGACACACTCCACCAATCTCGGTTCCACTGAGATCGCCACCGAAGCGACGTGCTGAAAACGCAATGTCGAAATAGGCGGGTCGAATTTGCCGTCTGCGGCCGGGAATCTGTATCCCCGGCCCACACAGTTCAGGCGGATGTATCCCCATAACTGACTTCGGAGGCCTAATTTGCGGGCCTGTATCTGAGCTCCGCGGCGGATAAGGATCGCCATTCGATCGGCGCGGCAATCCTCGTCGGACAGCGGGGCCACCGTGCCCTCCCAGCATATCGCGATTTAGGCAGTTTCCCGGAAGCTGTACACACACGCGGTCGGTCACCAGCTGACGTGTCGTGAACCGAACAGCGCGCCGCCGACTCTTCGTGTGTCTCAGTGCACTGGGCTGCACCCGCCGAGATCTTCACCGACGTCCTGTGTCAAAAACGCGATGTTGCAATCGGCGGGTCGAATCTGCCTCATGCGGTCGGGACTCAGGAACTCCGGCCCGGCCTGACCGAGTGGATCCATCCCCATAGAAAACGTCAGAGGCCGAATCTCGACTTGTATCTCGGCTCCGCGGCGGCGTAGGCTGGACGTTCCGGTGCGCATCAACTCGTCGCGTCAGTCCGCTGTGGAGATCGCGGTCGCCGGCCATCTCACAGCCAACCGGGATTTCAGGAGGTTCCCGGCAGCGGGACCTACGCTCGGTCGGTCATCAGTTGAAGATTCTCGGCCCGGTCGGGGGGCACCGACTCTTCTGGTGTTTCCAAACACCGTGCAGCACCCGCGGAGCTCCCCGCCGAAACCCCGCGCTGAAAACAGAATGTTGAAACCGGCGGGTGGAATCTGCCGCCTGCAGCCATGGTTCTGGATCTGCGGCCCGGCCAGTCCGGCTGCATCCATCCGTGTGCTCGCCGTTTCGGTGCTCATCGAGTCATCGCGGAAGTCCACGTTGGAGAGCCGGGTGGCCGGGTCCCCCCGATTTACCGCGATTTCGGCAGATTTCCCGGCAGCGGTATTCACGCGACTGATCACCGGTGGAGGAGTCGCCGCACGGTCGAGGGGCAGCCGGGTCTTCCTGTGTCTCCCAACACCGGGCTGCACCCGCCGCGCTTCCCGCCGAAGCCCCGTGCTGTAAACGCAATTTTGCAATCAACCGGACGAAGCTGCCGTCTGCATCCAGAACTCCGAAACTCTAGCCCGGCCAGAACGTGTGGATCCATTCCCATAGAAGACTTCCTAGGCAATATACACTAGAGAATAGGTGCAGGAGTAGGCCATTCGGCCCTTCGAGTCAGCACCGCCATTCAATGTGATCATGGCTGATCATCCCCAATCAGTACCCCGTTCCTGCCTTCACCCCATATCCCCTGACTGCTATCTTTAAGAGATCTATCTAACTCTCTCTTGAAAGTATCCAGATAACCGGCCTCCACCCCATTCTGTGGCGGAGAATTCCACAGACTCAACTCTCTGTGTGACAAAAGTGTTTCCTCATCTCCGTTCTAAATGGCTTACTGGGCTGCCATGCTGTTGTATTACTCCATACATAAAAGAACATTTGCAAAACAAACAAATCAGTGAACATTAGAACTTTGCACACAAGACGAGAAAAAAAGGACACTTCCTACCTAACCAGCCCAGCTGGACACCCCGAACAAACTGGTATGCCTCGTAGAAAGGAGAAGAGATGTGACTACGTCTCCCCTGGGTAAGCCCACTTATTTGTGGTTGCAACTACGTAAGGCTGCTTAAAATCCCACTTTAACAGGTATAGTCTCCCGCCCGAGAAGGCCCCCTTCAGTCCCTCTTAAATAGTACATTGAAATCAAGTAGAAAAATAGAATACCAAACTAGGATTGATACGTATTATTGAACATGGCATATCGAACCTTCTTCTAAACAACACAACAAAATATATATACATATTATTTATCTGTTTGATTATGTCAATAATCTTTTGCCGTCATTTTACCCAAGGACCCACGTTTCTGCAGTTGTTTCAAGTCTGTCTATAGTCCTTCTCTTGTGATGCCCAAAATGGTGCGAAGATCATCGTATGACAAAGTTGCCATTCCTCTCTGCCCCCCCTCCCCCCGGCTTTATTATTGCAGCAACTCTCTGTTCAGCTCATCTCTGGACTCTGTTCTGATGTAGTTCCCCATCTTCTCCAGTGTGGGCGCTGCCTCGATCAGTGTCTTGAAGGCTTTAACTCCGGAATCTAGGAAGCTCCTGAGCTGCAGCGGGAATGGAGACTTGGCTCTGATGTATTTCTCCCGCAGTTGCTTAATCACCTGTCGTACCTCCTTGCGCTTTCTCTGGACATCTGGCGAGTAATCTTGGTCAAAACAAACTCTGTGCCCCTCGTATGTTATCTTTCGTTGCTTCCAAGCCAGCTGCAACACAATATCTTTCGTGTAATAGTCCAAAACTCTGACAATTATGGACCTTGTTGGGGCTTGCTCCACTCTCGGTCAGTCTGAGAGGGACCTGTGTGCTCTCTCAATATGGATAGTTCAATCTTCTGGAAGTTCTAGGGAATTCCTCAACAGTTCACTTACAAACGGGCGCATGACCTTTTTTCTCTTGCCCTCTGTAACTCCGTATATCCGCAGATTCTTCCGCCTCCCTCGATTTTCCAGGTCCAAGCATTTCTCCGCGAGCTTAGCCTCTCTGTGTAGCAGGTACTTGACAGCCCTCTCGTGTCGCATTCCTGTCTTCTCTTGAACTTACTCTGTCCTCCATTTTCTTCAATTTCCCCTCCAGCTTTTCAATTCGAGTCGTTAAGTCCTTCATATTATCCTCCACTCTCGTTACTCTCTGTTTAGTGTCTTCTGAAGCCTCTTTTTGTTCTTATCTCAGCTCGCGCAGCTCGCAGAGAATGAGCGAGCCTTCCTTGTCGGACTCACCGTCGTCATGCGGGGAGTCGGTCGGCTTTTGTCCTTCATTTTTTCCTTTCCCCCCGCGCTCGGACGCTTTATGTCGGCCCATCATGTTCGGCTAGTCGCCAACATACCTATAGCTGCGCATGCCTCCATATTTGTTTTATATACGGCTGGTTTGAAAAGAGCCTCACGGAGAGCAAGTCGGTTACACAACCCTCCCTATCCTGGCGTCACCGGAAGCCAGCATAGATTTATGAAGGGGAAATCCTGCTTGACTTATCTTCTGGATTTTTTTGACGACGTGACAAGTAAAATGGATGATCAGCCAGTGCATGCAATGTATCTGGACTTTCAGAAAGCCTTTGATAAGTTCCCACAGGAGATTATTGGGCAAAATTAGAGCAAATGGTAATGGGGATAGGGTGTTGACATTGATATAGAATTGGTTGGCGGACAGTAAACAAAGAATAGGAAAAAGAACGGGTCCCTGTCAGAATGGCGGGCAGTGGCGAGTGGAGTGCTGCATTGCTCGGTGCTGGGGTCGCAAATATTTACAATATATATTAATGATTTGGATGATGGAATTAAATGTAACACTGGTAAATTTGCAGATGACACAAAGCTGCGTGGCAGTGTGAACTGCGAAGAGATTACGAGGATCTTGCAGGGTGACTTGGACAGGTTGTGTGAGTGGGCAGATGCATGGCAGATGCAGTATAATGTAGATCACTATGAGGTTACCTACTTTGGCGGCAAGAACAAGGAGGCAGATTATTATCTCAATGGCGTCAGATTAGGAAAAAGGGAATGGCAACGACAGCTGGGTGTTCTTGCACACTAGTTACTAAAATTAAACATGCAGGTACAGAAGACAGTGAAGAAAGCTAACGGAATTTAGGCGTTGAAAACGAGAGGATTTGAGTATAGGAGTAAGAGGCCCTTCTGCAGCTCTACAGGTGAGACCGCACCTGGAATTTTGGTTTCCTAATTTGAGGAAGGACATCCTTGCTAATGAGGGCGTGCAGCATAGGTTCACAACGTTAACCCCCGGGACTGTCATATGAGGAAAGGTTGGAAAGACTGGGATTGTATTCACTGGAATTTAGAAGTATGAGGGGGGGATCATATAGAAACATATAAAACTATTAAAGGAAAGGACAAGGTCGATGCAGGTAAAATGCTCTCAATGTTGGGGGGGGTGAGGGGGGTACAGAACCAGGGGCCACAGTCTAAGTATGAAGTATCCATGTAAAACCGAGATGAAGGAAATAAAATTCACCCAGAGAGTTGTGATTTTATAACATATAACATATAACAATTACAGCAGGGAAACAGGCCATCTCGACCCTACAAGTCCGTGCCGAACAATTATTTTCCCCTAGACCCATCTGCCTGTACTCAGACCATAACCCTCCATTCCTTTCTCATCCATATACCTATCCAATTTATTTTTAAATGATAAAATCGAACCTGCCTCCACCACTTCCACTGGAGGCTCATTCCACACAGCTACCACTCTCTGAGTAAAGATGTTCCCCCTCATGTTACCCCTAAACTCCGGTCCCTTAATTCTGAAGTCGTGTCCTCTTGTTTGAATCTTCCCTACTCTCAATGGGAAAAGCTTGTCCACGTCTACTCTGTCTATCCCTCTCGTCATTTTAAAGACCTCTATCAAGTCCCCCCTTAACCTTCTGCGCTCCAGAGAATAAAGACCTAACTTATTCAACCTTTCTCTGTAACTTAGTTGCTGAAACCCAGGCAACATTCTAGTAAATCTCCTCTGTACTCTCTCTATTTTGTTGACATCCTTCCTATAATTGGGCGACCAAAATTGTACAGCATACTCCAGATTTGGTCTCACCAATGCCTTGTACAATTTTAACATTACTTCCCAACTTCTATACTCAATGCTCTGATTTATAAAGGCTAGCATACCAAAAGCTTTCTTTACCACCCTATCTATATGAGATTCCACCTACAGGGAACTATGCACAGTTTTTCCTAGATCCCTCTGTTCAACTGCATTCCTCAATTCGCTACCATTTACCATGTACGTCCTATTTTGATTTGCCCTGCCAAGATGTAGCAGCTCACACTTATCAGCATTAAACTCCATCTGCCATCTTTCAGCCCATTCTTCCAAATGGCCTAAATCTCTCTGTAGACTTTGGAAATCTACTTCATCATCCACAACACCACCTATCTTAGTATCATCTGCATACTTACTAATTCAATTTACCACACCTTCATCCAGATCATTGATGTACATGACAAACAACAGTGAACCCAACACAGATCCCTGAGGCACCCCACTGGGTGGAGTGTTTTGTGGAATTCTCTGCCACGGAAGGCAGTGGAGGCCAATTCACTGGATGAATTTAGTAGAGAGTTAGATAGAGCTCTTAGGTCTAGCGGGATCTAGGGGTTTGGGAAGAAGGCAGGCACGGGTTACTGATTATGGATGATCACCCATGATCACAATTAATGGCGGTTCTGTCTCGAAGGTCCGAATGGCCTCCTCCTGCACATATTTTCTATGTTTCTCTGTGTCTATGTCATTACCTTAACCATGAAAAGTTCACTGTCAAACTCAGCCACCTGAAAAACCCGGGCGTTACACCTCTCCGCTGCCTACTGATAACAAAGTGAACATTTAAGAATCAATTCTGTAATGAAATTCGGTTGGAAGTTTGTTTCGTCCAATCCCGCTGAACAAACTTGTGGGTTACCTCGGCAGCATTTACTGCTTTTTACAGCATTTGCATCTCATCCGTTTTTTGTTCGTATCAGAAAAGCTGGTAAACGTAAACGTACAGGTGTTTAAAGTTCGCAAGTTGCTTAAAACGTATTGAAGATAGACACAAAATGCTTGTGTAACTCAGCGGGACAGGCAGCATCTCTTGAGAGAAGGAATGGGTGACGTTTCTTCAAACATACTGATCTTCACCTTTCTGAAAAAGAAGCCTCATTTGAGAAAATTTAAGCCCATATTTCTCTTTCTGGCTTCAATATATTGGACAAAGAGGAAATAACACCAATGTAAATCACCGGGTGAGGCAACATCTATGGAGAGAAGGAATGGGTGACGTTGCGCGTCGAGACCAGATTGATGTCGGAGGAGGAGGAGGAGGGGAGGGGGAAGAAAATGGACGTAGGAGAACTGGGAAAGGGAGGGGAAGGAGGGAGAAAGCAAGGGCTATCTGTAATTAGAGAAGCCAATGTTCATACCGCTGGGGTGTAAACTACCCAAGCGAAATAGCCCTTCCTTTCTCCCTCATTCCCCTCCCCTTCCCAGTTCTCCTACAAGTCCTACTGTCTCCGCCAATCAGTCTGATGAAGGGTCGCGACCCGAAACGTCACCCATTCCATAGATGCTACCTCACCCGATGAGTTGCT
Source organism: Amblyraja radiata (assembly GCF_010909765.2). Taxonomy (NCBI): domain Eukaryota; kingdom Metazoa; phylum Chordata; class Chondrichthyes; order Rajiformes; family Rajidae; genus Amblyraja; species Amblyraja radiata. The sequence continues at coordinate 22,873,329 of NC_045985.1, read as the reverse complement.
GCAGCATTTTGTGTTATCCAGCATCTACAGTTCTTTCTCACACACCCATGTAAATGATGTGGCTGGAGTGCAGTGCATCTGGCATCCACAATCATAACTTGTCTAGAGTCGGTGATCATGGTGCACATTCGTCCAGCCTCATAATCACCCTTGACACTAGACATTTTGCCTATCGTTCTCGGACAATTCACCGGACGCCATCTCTTTGGCGCTACGGCACCGTCAACTCTAGAACATCTGCAGAAGAATGTCTCCTATCGTTTGTCTATAGATCCAAAATCGATATCACAATCCCAACCAAACCCATCTCCATATTCCTGCAACTTGCAGTTATCACGCCCACTGCCACTGACTCCCTGACTCACGCACACAATCATAAAGGGTAGGCGAAAAATCATCGCCCGCGATAATTTACAACATCGGCGCACAGCAAAAGTCGTCATTACTCTCTCCCTATTCACTTACTGGCGTGTGACCAGTTCTTGGTCCAACTCTATTTACAGGTTTGTACATTACTACACCGTGATCAGCCGGATCTCACAAGAAGATTGAGAGCTTCGTAGCATTATCTCAAGACAACCGCCTCTTCCCTCATGTCTGAAAGACGAAAGAGCTAGGAATTGGACTTAAGAAGAGAGGTTGAGTGCATGAACCATTCTGCTTCAATTGTGCTGAGTTCCAAACTAGGCGGACAGGTAGGTGTGTGGGAAGAGGGCACGGGATTGTGTTGGAAGAGTGCATGAAATTGGAAAAGTCGTCATTGAGTCCACTATGTCACAACAAGGTATCACTTGAAAACACATACTTTAACCCGCTGCAGAAATACTAAACACTGACGATTTGTTAACGATGGGACAAAATTATCGATTCATTTGAGTGCGAATGCATTGGATTAGAGTAATTACCAACAGCTCCTTTTTTGTTATGTTTTGTGAAATATTTCTGTCACATCTTCAGACTCTTTCCCAATCTCAGCAAATTTGATTGTTCGTATAATCATAGATATCTCCTCAGATTTTAATTGCACATGATACTTGTAAAACATAAGAGAGGGTGCACATTGCAATTTATTGATACAGCTAATGAAGAAAATTCAAAATAAACCGCATTAAATCGTCTACAAAAATCTTTACGCTGATAACCGACGTTGTATTGACGATTTCAATTGCAGAAACATGTCTCTACAGACTACCATTTTAACAGTGGTGAAGGGCATGAAACAAACAGCCTAATTAACGTGATCGTGATTGAATAATACCAATCTCATAGCGTGTTGATTCCACCCTTGAGTATTCTGTAAAGTATAAGTACGAGCTAACTTTGAAATCTGGAGATCCGTGAGCCTATTGAACTGAGGAGAAAGGCATCTTCCAGCTAAATATGAACAGGCCTGCACTCCTGATGACCGAGAGTATTTACTATCCTTTTCTTGCAGTCATTGGAGTCCCAGGTAGGTGAGCCAGTGAATGGTTTTACAGATATACGTCGATATGCTTGGCAGACGATATTGAACATCATGGCAAACATATCTGAAAACATTACAGGTTTCTATGAAATTATTATTGCAAACAAAGTGCTGTCAAAAAAAAGTATCGTGCTGATCTCACTTATGGACTGGATCTAAAAATCATGTGAAAAAATGATTGAATTTATCTGATGTTAAAGTTATATATAAACGTTTTATAAGTAATATAATAATCTATATATTTAATATTGGTCAAGTCCACTGAGCACAACAAGTCCTCCTTCTCCTCCTCATAAACAGTCCACCTGAACAATGGCCGATTCAACGCTTCCAAAGAGGTGTCCGCAGATAAATGCGGTGTTTCAAGCTCTTTCTATTTTCATTCCTTGCAGTTGATTTTGCACAGCTTCATTATACGAAGAACAAGTAAACGTACGGCGGCTGCCGCTGAGCATTATAGATCATGACTGGTTTTAACTTTAGACTTCACGGTCGAAATAAAAAAAACATCGGTTTGATAGATGCTGTTCTCTGCATTCTGTGACTCTCGCTAAATGATGTCAGTCATGTAAGCGAGTCCGTGCGCATGCTATGATCGCAGGTGCCTCCGTCTGCCTGATAACTTACCGCGAAATAAAACATGCAGGTCGAGGGAATCTGTCGGTGAGTTTCCAGAAAACAGACATCGTTTTATTTCCGTTGTGAATGCTCAGCTAAATTAGCTCATGGTTTACTGAGACTGAGCAACGTGGTTTATTTTAAGCATTGTAACATTTAAATACAAGTTGCACAAAGTGAAACTGTCTAATGGTCCTGATTTGACCTAGATTTGACAGCAGGAAAAAGAAAATTCGCCGTTGCATTTCAGGAAGATTTAACTTTTATATTCAGCAGACATTCAGAAGAAAGGTAAAACAATTGTTGCTTTTGGACACAAAATGCTGGAGTAACTCAGCGGGATAGGCAGCATCTCCTGAGAGAAGGAATGGGTGATGTTTTGGGTCACCTGTTGCCTTTAGACTGTTTTGCAGATTTAATCGCTAACATTTTTGTTCTTATCGCCGAGAGGTGATTAAGTTCCGGATCCAACTGCAAACTGCGAAGGATTGTGTAGCGGAGATTAGGGCATTCTCCATGTTTAGTAGTTTGGGTCGAGACTACGCCTAATCACTTCCTAGAGCACGCTCGCTCTTTACTCATGATGTTGCTGATCACACCAAAGTGAATTAGATACGGTACCTCGACATTATTGAGCTGATATGTTGTATGTTCACATTTAACCCATCAGACCTACAGCAGTCACAACTCGAGACATTGTATCGTGTTGCTTCTTGAAATGGTTACATATTTGCAAGTGTTCGAGATTATCAAACCGGAATTCAACCTCTTCCTAGAGCCCTTCAACACGTGTTGTCAGACGGCCAACAGGGTTATTCCGGGGATGCGCACGCAGACCTCTATCGCATGGGTCTTACATTTATGTTTCCCAATGAATTCCTCTTGCAAGATAGACAACGATCCCACGCATTTAGTGGTTTGCAAATAGCACATTTTTAGGATGAAAATGCCAACCTGTCAGTAGAGCGGAGGTACACAAAATTGCTGGGGAAACTCAGCGGGTGCAGCAGCATCTATGGAGCGAAGGAAATAGGCGACGTTTCGGGCCGAAACCCTTCTTCAGACTCACTTTGTCAGTAGAGCGGGTCGGGATGTAAATGCGTTGAAAGCAGATCATGACGGTTGGAGCTGTGAACTTATCGGCAGGTTGTGCCTCTGCCGTTGAGTTGTGTTGCCCGGTTTTTGTTGGCTCTGGAGCAACTGTCTACCATCTGTGATTGACTGAATTTCAAAGCGTCAAGGCACCACCGAGGGAGCTGGCGGACTGATGCCGTCCTTTCTGTCGTTCACCTCTGTATCCGAAACACACGTGTGTTTAGAATTGGAACTGCGAATAGTGATTTGAGCACAATTTGTAACCGCAACCAATTTAATGTTGTGACGGCAGATAACAAGTGGTAGCGTGACAAAATTATTTGAATATGGTCCTGGTCGACGAGGGGGGTAGTAATTAAATCAGCTGATTGCCCTTCCATTTCTCAATAAGTTTGAATTATTTGGCAGATGCTTCAAATGTTTAAATTAAATCGGTTGTTTTAATGCTGAATTGTTTCAGTGTTTAGTGTGTTAAATCTATTCCAATATTTTCAAGCTTGCCTTGAGCCATTGGAGATATTTCACAAATAAAACTGGCGATAAATGTTAAGTATCAAAGGTTGTCTGGATTTTTGAAAGTCTTGACCTCGGTCCATGATATGTGTGTGTGCCGAATTAATGTGTGAATCGTATCCGCCGCACAGCCTATGTAGCGGATATCAGACGTCAGCCTGCTTGGTCCGTCATATCGGAAATTAATGTGTGTACGTGGACTCTTAGGGAAAAGAAATGGACAGCAGGTTGCCATGAAAATGTTAACGATTGTCCCTGCTAATGTATTACAGTAGAGGAACAGAATGAGGAATGTGAGAAGTGTATATGCAGAGGGGGGCAACAATTCACATGCTGCTGTGAGCTCTAAATGTCACATTTGCAGATAAGCTGCGACAATTACATCGGCGTGATTATCAGTGGGGAGGCGCGGTTTCCACGAGATAAACTAAGGTAACATGAGTGCCAAACACGTGACAAATCAAATCTGAAATTAATAAGTATCTCTAAACATCCTTGGTCGACGGGTATCCAGCTGCCAATGGGCTCTGGACTTCAGGACAGGCAGGCTTCTATCACGTGGAATTGGTTTTACCGTCTCCACAAGGCTAGCCCACAATACTGCTACTGCTCGGAGCTGTGTGCTCAGTCTGAGAATATTCGACATGTCCACGAGGATTTTTTGCAAACCAGGCAGATGCGCTGTACAAAGAATGTTGACGGATTCGTTCTATTATCTAAATGGTGGCCGACTAGGAAAAGGGGAGATGCAGCGAGACCTGGGTGTCATGGTACACCAGTCATTGAAAGTGGGCATGCAGGTGCAGCAGGCAGTGAAGAAAGCGAATGGTATGTTAGCTTTCATAGCAAAAGGATTTGAGTATAGGAGCAGGGAGGTTCTACTGCAGTTGTACAGGGTCTTGGTGAGACCACACCTGGAGTATTGCGTACAGTTTTGGTCTCCAAATCTGAGGAAGGACATTATTGCCATAGAGGGAGTGCAGAGAAGGTTCACCAGACTGATTCCTGGGATGTCAGGACTGTCTTATGAAGAAAGACTGGATAGACTTGGTTTATACTCTCTAGAATTTAGGAGATTGAGAGGGGATCTTATAGAAACTTACAAAATTCTTAAGGGGTTGGACAGGCTAGATGCAGGAAGATTGCTCCCGATGTTGGGGAAGTCCAGGACAAGGGGTCACAGCTTAAGGATAAGGGGGAAATCCTTTAAAACCGAGATGAGAATAACTTTTTTCACACAGAGAGTGGTGAGTCTCTGGAACTCCCTGCCACAGAGGGTAGTCGAGGCCAGTTCATTGGCTATATTTAAGAGGGAGTTAGATGTGGCCCTTGTGGCTAAGGGGATCAGAGGGTATGGAGAGAAGGAAGGTACGGGATACTGAGTTGGATGATCAGCCATGATCATATTGAATGGCGGTGCAGGCTCGAAGGGCCGAATGGCCTACTCCTGCACCTAATTTCTATGTTTCTATGTTTCTATGTTCTCAGGCAGAAACGGCAACTACACAGTCCTTAACCGCCTGATCGTGCAGAGGGCGGAGAAACAGTGAATAACCTACCACAGAGTAGCCGTTTTCTTCTACCCAGTCCAACGCGAATGCAATTTGGCTGCCGCCCAGACAATTCTGTAAACCATCTGGAACGTCCATATTTAAAGGAAGATTCTGCTCCACTGCTATCAATCTCCTTAACCAATCATGAATTTCACACCACTTTCAGCGAGACAGCGTCAGATACCCTTACTCTTAACACTCCACCATTCTATTATCTCGTTATTGTTAATTAGTGATTATTTTTTTTGCAATTGCTCAAACTGAATTTACAGTCGGTGGTGCAAGTTTTATTGCATTTACCATTACCGTACGCCATTATCTCTATGGTATACATGATTTCATTGCATCCAGGTTTATTTGATAACAACGTATGGGAACCTGGGGTATTTCGTGTATATTTATTTTAAAACTTTATATTTTGCAAGGAGCAGTAAACATGAGGGCTTTTCAGTATTAAGTATTTTTACAATAGGAATGTCTCGCTCGATGACCAAGTATTTTTATTTTAGTGGAGCATCAGCCCTGCTGAATTACAAGATGTCCAACCGTAACCCTGTGCAATATAGTTTGTTATTCCAAAGTCTTAAAGGCAAAGAGTAGAAGAAAACGGGTAATTTTCAGAATGGCATGCAGTGACTAGTGGGGTACCGCAAGGCTCAGTGCTGGGACCCCAGCTATTTACAACATATATTAATGATTTGGACGACGGAATTGAATGCAACATCTCCAAGTTTGCGGATGACACGAAGCTGGGGGGCAGTGTTAGCTGTGAGGGGGATGCTAGGTGGCTGCAAGGTGACTTGGATAGGCTGGGTAAGTGGGAAAATGCATGGCAGATGCAGTATAATGTGGATATATGTGAAGTTATCCACTTTGGTGGCAAAAACAGGAAAGTAGACTATTATCTGAATGGTGGCCGATTAGGAAAAGGGGGCATGCAACGAGACCTGGGTGTCATGGTACACCAGTCATTGAAAGTAGGCATGCAGGTGCAGCAGGCAGTGAAGAAAGCGAATGGAATGTTAGCATTCATAGCAAAAAGATTTGAGTATAGGAGCAGGGAGGTTCTACTGCAGTTGCACAGGGTCTTGGTGGGACCACACCTGGAGTATTGCATGCAGTTTTGGTCTCCTAATCTGAGGAAAGACATTCCTGCCATAGAGGGAGTACAGAGAAGGTTCACCAGACTGATTCCTGGGATGTCAGGCCTTTCATATTAAGAAACACTGGATAAACTCGGCTTGTACTCGCTAGAATTTAGAAGATTGAGGGGGGATCTTATAGAAACTTATACCATTCTTAAGGGGTTGGACAGGCTAGATGCAGGAAGATTGTTCCCAATGTTGGGGAAGTCCAGAACAAGGGGTCACGGTTTAAGGATAACGGGTAATATTTTAAGACCGAGATGAGGAAAAAAATGTTCACATGGAGAGTGGTGAATCTCTGGAATTCTCTGCCACAGAAGGTAGTTGAGGCCAGTTAATTGGCTATATTTAAGAGGGAGTTAGATGTGGCCCTTGTGGCTAAAGGGATCAGGGGGTATGGAGGGAAAGCAGGGATGGGATACTGAGTTGGATGATCAGCCATGATCATATTGAATGGAGGTGCAGGCTCGAAGGGCGGAATGGCCTACTCCTGCAACTATTTTCTATGTTTCTATGTTTCTATGCAAGAACAACTCGTACACGCATGACACATTGAAGCAAATGAATATATATTTCGCAGGGTATTTCTCGTTCGTAATTCAATTTTCTTCTTTCGGTTGCAGCAAATTTGGTGGCAATCCGTATCCTGTCGTCTGGAAAGTGCGGCCTCACTAGATGTGTAATCCAGTATCTGAAATCAATGGCGGTAGCTGATCTAATGGTACTGGTTTTCAATGTAATACTCTATGAGATTAAAGAGGCATATTTTTCGCATTCATTCCTCAATTACACGCCCATTTGCAGTCTTGTTATTGCACTGATTTATATTTCGCTCGATTGGTCCGTCTGGCTGACTGTCACTTTTACATTCGATCGATTTGTTGCTATATGTTGCCAGTCGTTGCGTTCACAATATTGTACCATGAAGACTGCATTGAAAGTAATAACAGCTGTGTTTATGTTAAGTATTTTAGAAAATATTCCAATCTACTTGATATTTGAACCTCGGGAAGTAATTAATGATGTACCATGGTCCTGTTATGTAAAATCAAGTTTCTACACATCACCCGCCTGGGTCGCGTTTTTATGGTTTGAAACACTCTTAACCCCATTTGCGCCATTTGTGTTGATTCTACTGCTCAATACCTTGACCATAAAGCATATTATCATGGCCAACAGAGTCAGGAGCAAGTTCCGAGGGAGTAATAGAGAGGCGTGTCAGACTGATCAAGAGACTGAGAACAGAAGGAAATCGATCATTTTACTCGTTGCAATATCTAGCAACTTTATTTTCTTATGGATGGTAAACCTTGCGTGTTTCATCTGTGTACAGTTGACAGATACTCAATTTTTGGAAACAGATTACCACGACTCTTTCACCATTGCGGAAAAAAGTGGCTATATGCTGAGGTGTTTGAGTACTTGCACAAACACTTTCATTTATGCAGTTTCTCAGAAACATTTCAGAGAGGAGCTGCAAAATGTAATTCCACGTCTGTTTCTTTCCATTGCTAATATATTCAAACGTGAGAACACAAAGAGAACGTTATCCAAAAATGTAAATACGTGATAATTTGAGAGACATACATATATATCTGTAACATGTAAGATCATTTATCGTGGTATCCTTTTCCACAATGTCTTGGGATTTTTCTCCCTATTTAGTCACCATGAACCAATAATAAACCTGATATTTTTCAAATGTAATGTAATTCAATATAGTATATTTGTTTCAATTACTGATCCCATCCATGGCGACAACTTATTTTGAAGTCCATTGTATATCATCAGAACCAGAAAATCGTCCATATCAGTATAACATGGTTTGTTGTAAACCGGGCAGTATTAGAGATAGACTGAATTAAAAAAAAAAAAAAAGTTCTATGACCTGACGGACGCCATGGGTAACTGACAATAACTATATTACTAAATCTCTGATCTTGACCGCTTTTGGCCGACTGTGCTGCGATTTCCGAGAGAACGCCGCCACCTACGGCCGTCATTTTTGGCCACCTCGCTCAGAGCCCCCCTCCGCCGTACGAGTGCGGAGGATTTTTCCCGTCGATGAAAAATGAGAGATATATTAATGTTTTTACAAAAATCCCCATTCTCTCTGCTGCCCCCACTGGCGGCAGGTGGGAGGGACTATAAAACCCGGAAGTGTCGGGCCTCACTCAATCTCTGCCCGACCCAGGACGCGAAAGGTTCACGGCTCTCTGACCTGCGGATCTACTCCACGGTGAGTCTCCTCGATGTGCTTTTCAGCCAATTGATATGTATTCTGTCGGCTTACTTGCAACGTGTATTTTCCCGCAATTGCCTGGCGTTTTTAAAGTTGGTTTCAGCCAATTGATATGTATTCTGTCGGCTTGCTTGCAACGTGTTTTGTCCCGCAATTGCTTGGCGTTTTTAAAGTTTTTGGAGCCAATAGATATGTATTCTGTCGGCTTGCTTGCAACCCGTTTTGTCCTGCAATTGCTTGGCGTTTTAAAACTTTTTTCAGCCGATTCATATGTATTCTGTCGGCTTGCTTGCAACCTGTTTTGTCCCGCAATTGCTTGGCGTTTTTAAAGGGCTTTCAGCAACCGTTTTCCGATGGATAAAGCATGAATAAACGTT